>NC_142379.1:22092500-22230000 GCF_059441005.1 Hippichthys cyanospilos | reverse complement strand
TCTTTGGCTTTTTGAAATGCCTCCAAGTTTTCATATACCTTGGTAAAATGTATAACTGTTACTGGTCCATTCAACTTTCTCGGGGATCTACTGCGACATTCTGTTTAAACTGCACAAAGAAAGAATAACATCAAATCCTAAACACTTCCGAGCAAATACAATATTAGGTAGGTCTCGATACTTGAGAGAAAAACATAAAAGAATAAACCATGTAATTTTTTTTTTAGTCAGTACAGGTATGTGGCACAACAGCTGGACAAGAACTTCATAAATAATAACAATTTGGAGAAGATAGGATAAGCTGGGTCAAGTTCCAACGTATTTTATTTTCACAGTGAATCTTCAGATTTTCAGCGCTGTAGAAAGCCTTTTATTGAAAATCACAATACTCTGATCAAATGCGTGACATGTTAAGAAATGGGATCATCTGGATCGAATTAATGCAGCTTTTATTGTTACAGAGAATAATCAGATTTTGTCATACTGTGTACCACTTTGTATATTAAAGATGTTTGAAAAAATATATATATAAAAAAAAAAAAAAAAAAAATATATATATATATATATATATATATATATA
This sequence comes from Hippichthys cyanospilos, assembly GCF_059441005.1. Lineage (NCBI taxonomy): Eukaryota > Metazoa > Chordata > Actinopteri > Syngnathiformes > Syngnathidae > Hippichthys > Hippichthys cyanospilos. The sequence continues at coordinate 22,229,420 of NC_142379.1, read as the reverse complement.
TATATATATATATATATATATATATATATATATATAAAACCAAGGATTTTTTTTAATAAGGACTCATGTACTATTAACTACATCAGGAGGCACCAGGAGGTTCCGGTCCTCGAGGGCGCCTATTCAGCATTTTTTCAGTGTAACCATCCTCTGCTGCACCTGATTCAAATGCTCATGATCGCTATTGTTCTCCTGCAGACCTTACTGATGAGCTCATCATATGAATCAGGTGCAGCGGCAGTGGGTCACACTGAAAAAATGCTGGATAGGTGCTCTCAAGGACTGGAGTTGGTGACCCTTGTACTATATAATATACAGTGGGCCCCCGTGATACGAACTTAATCCGTTCAGCGGCTAGGCTCGTAACTCAAATTCGCTGTATGACTGGCAATCCAAACCTACGTTAATTAGTGAATGCGTGCAAAAACATCACGACTTTATACACATATTGAAAATTAGTAACATTATCTGCCGCACAGTGAAATTAAATAACATAAATATACAAATGAAAAATGACATTTACCTTTGGGGCGACGTGACGGGTCGAGGCGGAGGGGAGCAGAGACAAACCCGCAGAATTTATTTATTTTCTTAAACTAGAACATATCACCGGCGATTTCCTTCTCTTTAATTCATAATAGAAGAAGCCTCTCCATTTTGTTGTTGACCAAGGTCCGTCCCCTGGCAAGGAAAGTTTTGCCCTTAAAAGATTGCCGAGCGGTTACGGCCATACTCACTAGCAAAGTTAACTATGCGTGGGCCTCCGTATTTTTTTTATTATCTCCTGCTTCGTTTCTATTGTCATCATCCTCTTACTTCTTCCTTTACCGCCACTTGCAATTTTAGAAGCCATGTCTAACAGATAAAGTTTGCAAAGTCTTCACAACACACCGACCAACTCGTGCCATCAAGCTAGATGAGGGCGTTCGGCCAATAGCATATCGGCATTTCTGTGATTGACATGACGCCAGCCAATAGCATATCTGCATCTCCGTGACTGTGACCTTAATCGACCAACAGCATATCAGCATCTCCGTGACTGTGACCTTAATCGACCAATAGCATATCGGCATCTCCGTGACTGTGACCTTAATCGACCAATAGCATATCGGCATTTCCATTTATTGGTTGATTAAGGTCACAGTCACGGTCTCAGTCACGGAGATGCCGATATGCTATTGGTCGATTAAGGTCACAGTTACGGTCTCAGTCACGGAGATGCGGATATGCTATTGGCCGGTGTCATGTCAATCATAGAATGCCGCTGTGTTGTGAAGAGTTTGCAAACTTTATCTGTTAGACATGGCTTCTAAAATTGCAAGTGGCGGTAAAGGAAGAAGTAAGACGATGATGACAATAGAAACCAAGCAGGAGATAATAAAAAAATACGAAGGAGGCACACGCATAGTTAACCTTGCTAGTGAGTATGGCCGTAACTGCTCGACAATCGGTACAATTCTCAATAACAAGGAAGCTATTAAAGCAAGCAAGTCTTCTAAGGGCATAACTTTCCTTGCCAGGGGACGGACCTCGGTCAACAACAAAATGGAGAGGCTTCTTCTATTATGGATTTAAGAGAAGTACTCGCCGGTGATCTGTTCTCGTTTAAGAAAAGTTCTCATTTGAGAAAAAAAAAAATTCTGCGGGTTCATCTCTGCTCCCCTCCGCCCCAAAGGTAAATGTCATTTTTCCTTTGTATATTTATGTTATTTCATTTAACTGTACAGTAGATTATATTACTAATTTTAAATATGTATAAAGTTGTGATGTTTTTACCTAAGGTTTTTGCACGTGTTGCACGCATTCACTAATTGACATAGGTTTGGAGACTTTGATTGACTGTGAAATTTTGAAAATATAAGACCATCTGGGTCCAACTACAGCAATTTTGTTTGTATTGGTGAGACATCAGACATTGAGGCAACGTACACGCCATGCCCATATTTTAAAGTCATCAAATTTGAGAACTTTCATGTTCCATGTTTCAACTCTATTCTGGCCAGGATTAGCACAGTACAAAAACTTCGTTATTAAGGTTTTTGTCACTTGTGGCTAAGGAAATTTGAAACACATATTTGGAAGGCCCGACCCCATCATTTATGTTAGCCGATCTTCTTGAAATGTTGCTCAGTTGTGGCCCCGTGTCTGATAATGGAGCATGCCAAATGTAAAGTTGATTGGGTCAAGGGTTTTGGTACCGTAAAATGTACAAAACTACATAAATGGAATCGCAAAATTGACTTTGACTTTGAGGCGACATACTGGCCACGCCCATAGACGAAGTCATAAAATTTGAGAACATTCATGTTCCACATCTCAACACTATTCTGGCCAATTTTCAGTTAATTAGCTCAAATAGGATTAGCACAGTACAAGAATGAATTTTTGTCACTCGTGGCGAAGGAAATTTGAAACACGTATTTTGAAGCCCCGCCCCCATCATATATGTTAGCCGATCTTCACCAAATTTTGTCCAGTTGTGCCCCTATGTCAGATAATGGAGCATGGCAAATGTGAAGTTGATCGGGTCAAGGGTTTCGGTACCGAAAAATGTACAAAAATTCATAACTCTGGTTCTGTACATCCTAGCACATGGCGCTCATATGTTTTTTGTAGGTCTTGAGGCCCTACCTATGCCTAAAAAATAGCATCTCTAGGTGAAACGGGCCAGGACCCAGGAGAATTTTTCAACTTATTTGAAGCTTGTACAGCTGAGCTATTAATGTTTTTGTCACATGTGGCAAAAAAAAACATTAAACACAGTGACCTGGTAATGAGCAAAAACGGGCCAAAAGTGCACATTCAAAAATTCATAACTTTTTCTGTGTTGACTTTTTTTATAGGTCTACTAATTTTCGTACCTCTAGGTCAAACGGGCAGAGACAGGTAGCCTTTTTTTCCCAATCATATGGCCATTTAGGGTCCAATTACAGTCATTTTTTTCGTTTTGGCGAGACGTCTGACTTTGAGGTGGGCCACGGCCATTATCGAAAAGTCGTAAAATTTGAGAACGCTCATGTTCCATGTCTTAATGGTATTCTGACTACTATTCTGAACCCCATTTGGATGGAAATACCTTACAATCAAATCTGAGTATCTGCTTTCAAAGCACATCTTGTATCTAATCATGTGTCCTTTTCCTGATTGTCTTTCTATTAGGTACCATTGGTGTAGCCGTAGTGACTGCTGGCCCAGGTCTTACGAACACTGTGACAGCAGTAAAGAATGCTCAAATGGCAGAATCACCATTGTTGCTCATCGGAGGTGCTGCTGGTACACTTCTTCAGGTACAGTCGAATACTAGATTATGACAACATGTAATGACTGGAAACAATGTTGCTGGAATGTCACAACCAATCTCATCATTTTTTGTGTGGGTCTAGGGCAGAGGAGCGCTGCAAGATATTGAACAAATGTCTCTGTTCAAGCCTCTGTGTAAGTTCTGTGCCTCCATCAGAACCGTCCGAGAAATTGTGCCCACTGTCAGAAAGGCATTGGCTGTTGCTCAGTCTGGAACACCTGGGCCGGTTTTCATCGAATTCCCAATCGACACACTCTACCCTTTCCATCTGGTGTCCAGAGAGTTTGCTGTTGAACACCCTCCAAAGGGACTGATGGGCAAAGTTGTCTCTTGGTATGCTTTTTGTCCATATTATAGAAGAAAATGTTTATTTATTCATTTAAATGACATTTATGAGTACCCTGAATAATCATTTACTCACAGACTACATTAAGTACACCTGAGCAAGTTGATGACAGCCAAAAAAAAGTTCTAGAAACGTTTTTGCTTTTATCAGGCTAATGATGGTCAATTTTGATTTGCTTTAGGACAGGAGTCTCTGCTCTCACTACAAAATGTAATAAGAACAGCAGCCAGAAGCTGCACCAAAAATCAAAGATCAAGCCAAACAGAGCATAATTGAATGAATTGTTAAAGGATAAACTAAATCAGCCCATTTAGCCCTGCACCTGTTAATCCACAGACCGGTACCGCGACGCGGACCGACTGTTTGGGGCCCTCAGCTTTAGGGTGCTTTTTATTTTTATTTTTTTAGTCAACATCACTCTATATACAGTTTTAGAGAAACATATACTGTATTGGATGGATTCTTGTTTTTTTTATCTAACCTCTTGTTTTTGTACACCACTACAAATTACAACCACAATAAACACTTTGACTTATAAATTCTGTCAAAATTGAGTATTATCTCTGTAAAAGAAGAATATTTGGATCTATCTTTTGTAAATACAGCTGGTGCAGTCATAACCCCTGTAAATACATCCTGAATTTAATGCAGTTATATAAATAACTGTATTATAAATTTAAATACAGTTATACATACTGTATTTACAGTGGAGCCCTGTTAGTTGCAGGGGATACGGACCAGCTCAGTGAACTGCAAAATTCATCTTATAATTGACATTTATAAGTACATAGGAAAATCTTGATTTTTACATTTATTTTGAAAGACCAAACTCTACAATATGTGGATACAACTCGCAATAAAATAGGGGTTGGCTCTCCAAAAAAAGTACAATATTGTTTTAAAATATTGAAAACGAAATATGTAGACAGAAATGTGAGTGACACACCATGAGTATGTACCCATGTTTAAAAATCTATTGGATTATATCTACTGTGAATGATGTATAAAACATTCTTGCTAGGTACATCAACATTCACCTCATGAACATTTTTGCTGGTGCCTGGGAGAGAAGAGATGTTTTGCCTCTTCCTATTTACATTCCACAAGCCACTGATGATCAGGTACATCAGCACTTAACACATCTTTGTTTTTGTTTTTTTTTAACTTTTTTAACGTAGTGATGTCATACAGTGCATATATACAGTGTTCCCTCGTTTTTCGTGGTTGACAGGGCCCGGAAACCCCACACAAAAAGTGAATTCCACGATGTCAGAGCAAAAATGTTCCATCAGCCAGAATCCCAAAATATCTTTCTTTTTAAGTTTCCAAGGTTTGCTTGTTATATCATTGCTCCATGTGCGTTTGTGTGTGTTTTTAACCCTTGTGCACGTGACTTGATAGATCTACCTGTGAAACCTTTTTTGCCACAGTGGCTAAAGGAGTTTTGGGGTGTGATATCATTTATGAATATATTTTTTTCTTTCAATCTCTCAAAATTTTCACTGGCATCAGATCTAGCCATACCAATGTAGGTTTAATTTATTTATTCCCCTCACAGTCATTATTAGTGCAAAAAAGGCGACTGAAAAAAATAAAAGATGCTGGCTGTATCAACAACAACAAAGAAAAGTTTATTGGTTGAAAATTGTAAAATTACAGTAATCCCTCACTACTTCGCGCATCACTTATCGCGCCCTCAGTGCATCGCAGATTTTTTTTTATTTATTTATTTTTTTTTTGAGGGTGGGAGAAGCTGTATTGCGGAGAGACGTCCTGTGACGTATTCCTGTATGCCAGACAGAAGAGGTATAAATGCACTTGCCAAGGACGTCAAACTACTGCAGTACACATATTTACTTAAATCTTAAATTATTAAACCTTATATAGTAACTGAACAGTTACCCCTTTCCATCCTTTGAAGTCTTGCGGCAGCCGCAGTCATATTAGCAGCACGCAGAAGTCTAATTACAGTGAAAGTTGTAGATAAGTAAACAAGTTAATAATGAGAGTTTACACTTGAAATACCATTTTATTATAAAAGAAATCTAGGTAAGAGAATTCCAACGGTCTGGGTGAACGTCTCCTCTCCCCTGAGTCTATCCAACAGCCTACACGTTTCGTTGTTATCATTATGTGCTTATTTCTTGTCTAGAATAGTGTGCATTGCTATCTATGTATGCAGTCCTAGTTCATCTCGCCCCAGTCCTTAGATAAAGCTGTTGACGCAGGAAAGTGTGAGCTGGGACCTTAGCCCAGCTGTTGGTGGCCCCTGACTGGCTCTTTTTGTTATGTCTTGTAATGTGCAATGCTTTGCTGAATGAATCAAAACCAGGCAGGGGCGCTTGAGCAGTTGAATTAGTGCCGACAAAGCATGAGTTCGCTCGCCAAGCTTTTTCTCTGTACCATGGTATAGAAAAGTCAATCTTGGCTGGTCTGAGTTACTCTTTTTGCTGCTTAGCAGCTAGGCTTGTCCTAGTCTTCTTTAAGAGATTTCTCTGACACACGGGCACGTCCCTTTCGTGTAACAAGCGGGAGTTGGGGCGGGAGTAGATTAAAACTTCCTCATTGGTCGATGGTCGCGCCGGGTGTCTTGCAGGACACTCTAATCTGATTTCAAGAGGGAGATTGGCACCTCTATAAAACACACGATTGACTTGTGGCATACATATTACATACATATTTATTTTCTTTGGAATGCACTTTAGGTACAAAAGTGTGTTGAACTGGTGAGCCGAGCGAAGAAACCTATTATACTTCTTGGAAGCCAAGCCACACTACCACCAACACCAGTTGTTGAGATCAGGTAAAACATGTTCAGCCAAAATGGTTGTCTTTCAGGTTTACGTTGTTCAAGTAAATAAGATTTATTACCCAATCTTTTATATTATCCAAGTTTCATGGCATTACAGGAATGCTTTGGAAGACTTAGGCCTTCCTTGTTTCCTTGGGGGTATGTCTCGAGGCATGCTGGGTAAAGACAACCCTATCTATATTCGACAAAACAGACGTGATGCCCTAAAGGTGGCTGATGTGGTGGTCCTCGCAGGTGAGACATTTTGAAAATCTCACAAGAAAGTAGCAAAAGGCAGAAGGATGTGTGAAGAGTGTTGTTTTATAATGGGTCTTTATCTTTTAAAATTTTGCAAAGTTTTTGCCATACAGACAAGGAGCTAGAAGTATGAAGATTGAATATTCATACTGTCTTAATACATGCACAGGCAATATGTCTTTCTATGTATGTCATCCTCTTGCAATTTTTATTCCTGTTCTATGAAATAGTGCAACATCATTTTACTAATGTTTGTCAGATGATAAGTCATATTTATGTGGACCTTGATTCTTCCCTCAAGGGCCTTATGATAAGGCTCTATTAAACAGACAATATCCTATTCGTCTTATCTAAAAACATGTTGTGCTATCATGCTGAAACCAGCTGCAGACAAACTACAGTGTGCTGATCCAGGTCCCCCCCCCCATAGTATAGAAGATGGGATAGGGAGTACAGTGTTTGAAAAACTGCCCATCCATCAATTTTTCTAGCCGCTTATCTTCACAAGTGTTGCAAGCGTGCTGGAATCTATCCCAAACAGTATGGGGGCATTAGGCAGGGTACACCCCTAACTGGTTTCCAGTCAATCACAGGGCACATATAGAGACAACAACCATTCACACTTGCAAGCGTACAGGCCAAAATTGGTGCATGTTTGTTTATTTGTTTTTTGTGTGTTTGTTTTGGGTGGACAGTTTTGTTCTTTTTTTTTCTGCAGGCACAGTGTGTGACTTCCGTTTGGGCTACGGAAAAGTTCTGAACAGACGTTGCAAGATCATTGCTGTGAACAGAGACAGGATGCAGCTTCTCAAAAACTCTGATATGTTTTGGAAACCAACTTTAACAATTCAAGGTATGATGATATGAGGGGGGATTAGTTCCGCTCCCAAGTGGAGGAGTTCAAATATCTTGGAGTCTTGTTCAGGAGTGAGGGTGTGATGGAACGGGAGATTGATTGGTGCAGCGTCTGCTGTGTTGCAGACTGTGCCAGTCTGTTGTGGTAAAGAAGGAGCTGAGCCCAAAGACGAAGCTCTTGATTTACCGGTTGGTTGATCAACATTCCTGCCCTCACCATGGTCATGAGCTTTGGGCCGTGACAGTAAGAAAAGAGATCTCAGATGCAAGTGGCTGAAATGAGTTTCCTCTCCAGGGTGTCTGGGCTCTCCCTTAGAAGAAGGGTGAGAAGCTTGGTCATCCGGAAGAAACACGGAGTAGAGCCATTGCTCCTTCATGTTAAGTGGAACCAGCTGAGGTAGCACTAAGTCCCTCCCGGATGACCAAGCTCCTCACCCTATCTCTAAGGGAGCGCGTGGACACCCTGCGAAGAAAACTCATGTCAGCCGCTTGTATCCGGGATCTCCTTCTTGCAGTCACAACCCACAGTTCGTGACCATAGGTGACGGCAGGAACATAGTTTGACTGGTAAATAGAGAGCTTTGCCCTTCGACTCACCTCTCTCTTCACCACGACAGACCAGTACAGAGAGCAGATGCTGCACCGATCCATCTGTCAATCCCTTTTCCATCCTACTATCACTCGTGAACAAGACCCCAACATACTTGAACTCCTCCACTTGGGGCAGGACCTACCTCTTCCGCGAACCGAAGGGGGCACTCCACCCTTTTCTGACTGAGGACCATGGTCTCAGATTTGGAGGTGCTGATCTTCATCCCAGCCGCTTCACACTTGGCTGTGAACCGCTCCAGCGAGAGTTGGAGATCATGGTCTAAATAAGCAACAACAGCACTACGTCGTCTACAAAAGTGATGCAATGCTGAGACTCCCAAACCGGACTCCCTCAACGCTTGCGCCTAGAAATTCTGTACATAAAAGTAATGAACAGAATCGGTGATAAAGGGCATCCCTGGAGTCCAACCTCCACCGGAAACGGATTCAACTTACTGCCGGCAATGCGGAGCAAAGTCTGACATCAGTGGTACAGGGACCGAACAGCCCGTATCAGGGCATTTGGTATCCTGGCGAGAGTGTAGAGCTGGTCCCCTGTTCCAAGGCCGAGACGAAAACCACATTGCATGCGAAAAACACATTTTTTTTACCACTTTGGTGACTTCAGCCCCAGATATGAGAGAGCCCATCTCGGAGCTCTAGACTCTGCTTCCTCAGGGGAAGGCGTGTTGGCGAAATTGAGGAGGTCTTCGAAGTATTCTGCCCACCTGTTCACAACATCCCGAGTTGAGGTCAGCATCGCCCCACCACCACCATAAGCAATGCTGATGGTGCACTGCTTTTCCCTCCTGAGACGCCGGATGATGGACCAGAATTTCCTTGAAGCCGCCCGGAAGTCGTTTTCCATAGCCTCACCAAACTCCTCCCACACCCAGGTTTTTGCCTTGGTGACCACAGAAGTCGCACAGCGCTTGGCCAGTAGATATCTGTCAGCTGCATTTGGAGTCCCACAGCCCAAAAATACCTGATAGGAGTCTTCAACTTGACGGCTTCCCTTACCGCTGTTAAGGGAACCAGCGAGTTCAGGTATTACCGCCACGACAGGCACCGACCACCTTACGGCCACAACATGGTCCACTCGGACTCAATGTCCCCCGCTTCCTCCGGGACGTGGGGGAAATTCTGCCTGAGGTGGGTGTTGAAACCTCTTCTGACAGGAGACTCTGCCAGATGTTCCCAGCAGACTCTCATGATACGTTTGGGCCTGCTAAATCTGACTGGCATCCTCCCCCACCATCGGAGCCAACACACCACCAGGTGGTGATCATTTGACAGCTCCGCCCCTTTCTTTACCCGAGTGTCCAAAACGTATGGCTGCAAATTCGATAATACAACCACAAAATCGATCATCAAACTGCAGCCTAGGGTGTGCTAGTGCCAAGTGCACATATGGACACCCATATGTTTGAACATGGTGTTTGTTATTGACAATCCGTGTCGAGCACAGAATTCCAATGACAAAGCACCATTCGGGTTCAGATTGGGGGGGCTGTTCCTCCCAAACACATCCCTCCAGGTCTCACTGTCATTGAGAACGTGAGCATTGAAGTCCCCCAGCAGAACGAGGGAGTCCCCAGAGGGAGCCCTCTCTTGCACACCCTCCAAGGACTCCAAAAAGGGTGGGTACTCTGAACTGTTGTTTGGTGCATAAGCACAAACAACGGACCCGTCCCCCCACCCAAAGGCGGAGAGAGGCTACCCTATTGTCCACTGGGGTAAACCCCAATGTACAGGCACTGAGCTGGGGGGCAATAAGTATGTCCAGACCTGTTTTGTGCCTCTCATCGCAGGCAACTCCAGAGTGGAAAAGAGTCCAACCCCTCTCGAGAGGACTGGTACCAGAGCCCAAGCTGTGTGTGGAGGCGAGTCCGACTATAGTTGGAACTTTTTGGCCTCACACACCAGCTCAGGCTCCTTCCCTGCCAGAGAAGTGATATTCCATGTCCAAGAGATAGCTTCTGTAGCCGTGGATCGGAGCACCAAGGCTCCCGTCTCTGGCTGCCGCCCAGCTTACACTGCACCTGACCCCTATGGCCCCTCCCACAGGTGGTGAGCCCACAGGAAGGGGAACCCATGTAACCTCTTTGGGCTGAGCCCGGCCGAGCCCCATGGGTGCGGGCCCAGCCACCAGGGGGGCGCAAGCGAGCCTCACCTCCAGGCCTGGCTCCAGAGGGGGGCCACGGTGACCCGTGTCAGGGCGAGGGAAACCTAAATTCACTTATTTTATTCATCATTAAGGGTCGATGGACCGTGCTTAGTCTGGTCCCTCACCTAGGACCTGTTTGCCATGGGTGACCAGTGTCTGGGCAAGGGAAACCTAAATCTATTCTTTTCATTCATCCTTAAGGGTCGATGGACCGTGCTTAGTCTGGTCCCTCACCTAGGACCTGTTTGCCATTGGTGACCTTGCCAGGGGCATAAAGCCCTAGACAACTTAGCTCCTAGGATCATTGGGATGCGCTGTTGATATCCAGTCAGAGCAGTTGCTTGCATAGTTTGCAACTTTCACGATTACTGAGGCTGATTTTCAATCCTATCTCCCGCGTATCTCCTGATCAGCTCACACACACCTGATTCAAATGACCAGCTCATCACCATCTCTGTGGATGCCTGATAACAATCCTGGTACCCTTGTACCTTGGCCCAGTCACAGAGGAACACCTTAATTTAGACATACGGTAACTTCTAAAATGTTTGTCTGTTTCAGGTGATGCCGGTTCATTTTTAGTACGGCTTTCTAAAGGCTTAAAGGGCCATCGGTGTCCGCAAGAATGGCCTCAGAGTCTCAAAGCTGGAGATGTGGCCAAAGAAAAATTAAATAGGTAAGGAGCCCATGCAGAAAATGTTCTTGTATTCTGTTTATTTCTTATGAAAGTGTACCCAAACTGACAATTCATTACTATGTAAGTATGTAAAGACATCTATAAACTAGGTCATGGCATCTACTTATGAATAGGGGGGCATTACATTAAATTAAGGAAAGGTACTTAATGTAGTTTTTTTTTTTTTTTTTCAGGGCTTTAGCCAATGAGAAGACTGAGCATCACCTCAATCCTTTGAAAGTTCTTTACACATTAGAGGAACAAATGTCAGAAGACAGCATCATTGTAGCAGATGGGGGTGATTTCGTTGGAACCGCTGCTTACATTTTGAGGCCACGGGGACCACTGCGTTGGCTCGATCCAGGTCCACTCTTTCTCTCTGGACATCACATGAAAAACTCACTTGGGGTTGCGTTTTACATGAATTGTGAATTTTGGGAATAATAATTCTTTATAGGGGCCTTTGGGACACTGGGAGTCGGAGGGGGATTCGCGCTGGGTGCAAAACTGTGCAGGCCTGAATCAGAGGTCCTGATCTAATTCAGTTTTTTTTTTAAATGATCCATCTGCTTGTGATGCCTAATGAATGAAATGTGACCTGTGCGTTTAAGGTTTGGATTGTCTATGGTGATGGTTCCTTAGGATACAGTGTTGCTGAGTTTGACACATTCACCCGACATAAGGTAGATGTATTATCAATACATGTCTGACTCTTTTGATATACTGCATAATGTGTTTTTTAGTACATCATTTTTTTAGCCGCTTAACCTCATAATGTTGAAGACTTATTCGTGCTTTTCCCCAACTGCCTTTAGGCAGTAAGCAATGTACACCGTGAACTGGTTGCCAGTCAATTGCACGGCACGCACAACCACACCTATGGGCAATTTGGAGTGTCCAATATTCCCACCATGCATGTTTTTCCAAAAGTGGGTTAAAACTGCAATACCTCGAGAAAACGCATGTGGGGTGAGAACATGCAAACTCCACACAGGAAGGCTGGAGGCGAAACCTATGAATTTTGCAATGTCAACACATATACATTACGCCCCGGTTTACGAGTTTAATCCGTTCCGCGGTTGGGATCGTAACGCGAACTCGCCATATGGAGGGCCGTCCAAACTTATGTAAAATAGCTAATGCGTGTAAAACCCGGATAAAAACATCAAAATTGAATATACATATTAAAAATTGGTATCTAAATAGTATAGTAAGTGCTACATATATAAAATAGACATGTATACAACTAAATTACATCATAAATAAAAAATATAGAAATGATTTATTTACCTTTTGAGTGATGTGACGAGCTTGTTATGGCCATATTCTCTAGTGAGGGGCTAGGCTAGCTTAGCCTTCTTTGTATTTCTTGAATATATCTTGGTTCGTTTCCGTATAAATCATCTTCTTACTTTTCTCTTTAACATCACTAGCAATCTTGGGACCCATGGCTAACCCATTCAAGTTTGAATTAATCAGTAAAATGCACAATAAATATGTTATTTTAATCACGCAAGACGAGTTCCAGTCTTTAGCATGCGACCATTTTGACCGTGACGCCGACCAATAGCAGACCAATAACCGCATAAGCGGTGACGCATGTATAGACATATGTGCGCGGACACATCCAACATGGCGGTTACACACACTGTCATGTTGGATGTATCGTAAGCCGAAAGAAATGGCGTAAAGAGGGGACAAAAAAACGTCGCGGTCCAAGTCGTAAGCTGAAAAAAACGCAAAGCAGGGTCCACTGTAAAACACACACACACACACACATATATATATACATATATATATATATATATACAGTGGGCCCCCGTGTTACGAACTTAATCCGTTCAGCGGCTACGCTCGTAACTTGAACTGCTCGTATGACGGGCAATCCAAACCTATGTTAATTAGTGAATGCGTGCAACACGTGCAAAAACCTTAGGCAAAAACATCACGACTTTATACACATATTAAAAATGAGTAACAATCTACTGTACAGTTAAATTAAATAACATATACAAAGGAAAAATGACATTTACCTTTAGGGCGATGTGACTTGAGCTGGGTGGAGGCGGAGGGGAGCAGAGACCAACCCGCAGAATTTATTTATTTATTTTCTTAAACGGGAACTTTTCTCAAACTAGAACATATCACCGGCGATTTCCTTCTCTTTAATCCATAATAGAAGAAGCCTCTCAATTTTATTGTCGATCAAGGTCCGTCCCCCGGCAAGGAAAGTCTTGGCCTTAGAAGATTGCCGAGCGGTTACGGCCATACTCGAGCAAGGTTAACCATACGTGCGCCTCCTTCGTATTTTTTTTTATTATCTCCTGCTTCGTTTCTATTGTCATCATCCTCTCACTTCTTCCTTTACCGCCACTTGCAATTTTAGAAGCCATGTCTAACAGATAAGTTTGCAAAGTCTTCACAACATTCCTTCCTTCCGTTTTTCACCCATTTTCTCTCCTTCCTTCCATCCCGACCAGCTGTGCCATTAAGCTAGATAAAGGCGTTCGGCCAATAGCATATCGGCATTCCTGTGATTGACGTGACGCCGGCCAATAGCATCTCCGTGAGTGAGACCGGGACTGACACCGTGATTGAGACAGTGACTGTGACATTGTAAGAGCAATAGCGTTCAACGTTGCCGTGATGAGCGTCAACTTCTGATTTAGTTGACGTAGCAAAGCGAAAATAAATATACTATTACAATGCCCGGCATGTCGTACTGTTCGTAAGATGGAAGGTTTGTGCGTAAGTGGGGGACAAAAAACTCCACGGTCCACGCTCGTAAGTCGAAATGTTCGTAAAAGAGGGTGTTCGTAAACCGGGGGCCGACTGTATGTGTACATATATATATATATATATATATATATATATATATATATATATATATACAGTGGGCCCCCGGGTTACGAACTTAATCCGTTCAGCGGCTACGCTCGTATCTCGAATTGCTCGTACAGCGGGCAATCCAGACCCATGTTAATTCGTGAATGCGTGCAACGCGCGCAGAAGCTTTAGGTAAAATCATCACGCTGTATACATATATTAATATTAAGTGACATATTCTACTGTACAGTTGCATTAAATAACAAATACAAAGGAAAAATGATTTTTACCTTTGGAAAGACGTGACTTGTGCTGAGATAAGCAGAGATGAGCAGAGATGAATGCTCGAAGTCAATACGGTAAATCAGATATGCTATTGGTCTTACAGTGTCAAAGTAACTTTTTCAGTCAGGGTTTTCTCTACTTCCTTCCATCCCAACCAGCTGTGCCATCAAGCTAGATAAAGGCGTTCGGCCAATAGCATATCGGCACTTCTGTGATTGACGTGTGACGCCGGCCAATAGCATCTCCGTGAGTGAGACCGGGTGACCTTAATCGACCAATAGCATATTGGCGTCTCCTTGACTGACTGATAATTATTTGCACTTTTTTTTTTAACGGTTGGAATGTATTGACATCTTATTGATTAAAACACATTTAAACCTGTGACGATTTTTTGTCCTGCAATCGGCACACTTAATTTCATGTCAGCTGTTTTTCCCGACGTGAATTGAGCTGGGTGGAGGCGGAGGGGAAGTTGTGTGTGTTGTATTTACTAGGCACCACACTTATGGCTTGTTCGAGCGTCAGTTCACCGTTGGTTACAACTCACAGAATTGCAAGAATGGCGCTGTCCCAAAGCATGTCGGGAGGTCGCCGACTAACATGACATGCAATTTTGTCAAGTAACCATTATATGGCACTGTAATACCAGCCGTAACAGGGTGCAGAGATTAATTTAATGAGGTAATACGACAACGCATATAGGCTATTGGTCTTACAGTGTTACAGTAACTCTTTCAGTCATGGTGCAAATCACGGAGATACTAAAACATCATCCTCTTATTTCTTCCTTTACCGCTGCTAGTAATTTTAGAAGCTATGTCTAACAGATAAAGTTTGCAAAGTCTTCAAAACATTCCGTTTTTCACTCATTTTGTCTACTTCCTTCCATCCTGTCCCATCAAGCTAGATAAAGGCGTTCGGCCAATAGCATATCGGCATTTCTGTGATTGACGTGTGACGCCGGCCAATAGCATCTCCGTGAGTGAGACCGGGTGACCTTAATCGACCAATAGCATATTGGCGTCTCCTTGACTGACTGATAATTATTCGCACTTTTTTTTAAACGGTTGGAATGTATTGACAATTAATTAAAAAAAAACACACATTTAAACCAATGACAATTCTTTGTCCTGCAATCGGCACATTTAATTTCATGTCAGCTGTTTTTCCCTTTAGCTGTACAAACACTACACTTAAATGGTAATTATATTTAGACACCGTGAGTGAGACAGTCAGTGTGAGATTGTAAGACCAATAGCGTTCACGTTACCGCCATAAGTATCTGTTAATGATTGTAGATGACGCAACTGGTGAGTACGTTGACGCAGTTAGGCGAGAATATTTCTACATGCTCAATGGCTGGTTTGTCGGAATGCTCGCAAGACGAGAGGTTAGCTCGTAAGCGGAGGACAAAAATCTCCCTGATCCACGCTCGTAAGGCGAATTGTTCGCAAATCAGGGTGCTCGTAAGCCGGGGGCTGACTGTATATATATATATATATATATATATATATATATATATATATATATATATATATTGACAAGTGAAAAACCAATACAGTACAGCGTCAAGATTTTATTTCGAGACAACGGTAAAGCCCCTGAGCCAATCAGGATTCAGAGCACAATGCGCTGTAAAAAATATCCACACTGTAAAAAATCCGTGAAGCAGCGAACCCGTGAAAGATGAACCGCAATACAGCGAGGGATTACTGTATATGTTCAAAAGGAAGTAGGAAGAGGGTCTCCTGGGGGACCAAATCTCCTGCTGATCCGCAGGGAACTAGCACCCTCATACTGGTGGACCCGTCACACGCCAGCCTGTTCCCAATTCCCAGAAAACAGCAGTGGTAAACGGTAAAATATAAACCCTTGTGAGGATCAGTGGCTCTAGAAAATGGATGGATGGAACTTCCTTTTGGTCTCCTATTCATCCCATTTTTTCCCTTCAAATTGCATGAAGTGAATGGTAATTTTATCCTTCTTAAGTCTTAAAGCCGTTTGTTCATAAAATCCATGTTTTGTATAGGGGGAATGGCCCAGATGACAGCCATTGTGAATCTCTTTGGGACAATCAAAAGGATTTTACTTGCACAGCGCAGTAACACAAAAAAACTAGATGCTAATCCTGACTTGAACTGTAGTTTTCCACTTTCAGTCACTGAAGCGATCAGCAAGCTATTTCGCACAAGAATAGCAACTGGTCAATTCCGTGTGTAAGCAATAGTGCTCATCTTGGCATTGCTTGTTAAAGTAAGAATTTTCATCTATTGCTTATGGACATCAGACTAATGGATTCTGTCCTATCCTTTTTTTTTTTTTTAATGCTTCATAAAATCATTTTATGGTCTGGATTAATCCTCCTTGCAGGCCTCTGGTGTTTGAGACCCCAGTTTTATACCCAGTCATGGCACACACATGTTCCTAATTAGGCTGTTTACCCGTGGTGTGTTCTGAACAGGTATTTGATGACCATCCCTCAATTTTCTCTCTTTTTATCACTTGTCTTTGTTGCAGGCATCAAATTCCAAATAATCTAATACTTCTTAAAAACAGACTTTATTATACAGACTCAATTGCATATAGGTGGAAAAATATTTTTTTATACCATCAAATTCTGTATCCGTGGACTTGGGTGCAGTTTTTCTTGAAAAAAAAAAAAAAAACACACTTCTGAGCACCACAGATACAGTACATAATAACTGTGTTGTACTGACAATGTTTGAAGTTGTAAATTCACGTCTTAACTTTCATAGGTAGAAGAAGAGGGAAACCACTGAAAAATGCCTAAACAACAAAATACTTTGCTTTGACTTGGTCAAGTGATGATATGGATGGTCACGATGAACAATGTCATATTTTTTTCTTTTTTGTTAACCTCAGGGTCTTTTGTCACAGAAATGGCCGGAAATACCAAAACATGCAAATGTTTTTACAATAAATATGTTGGGGATTGTTAAATAGTGTTTGTCTTCTTTTTTAGACACCAGTTATTGCTGTTGTGGGAAATGACGCATGCTGGGGTCAAATTTCCAGGGAACAGGTTCCCATTCTGGGCAGCAATGTGGCATGTGGCCTGGCATTTACAGGTACAGTGAGTATGATGATAGCTTCTACAATTTTTTTTTTTTATTAATTATTTTAATGTTAGGCCCTGACTATTCACCTCCCTTTTTGCAGATTATCACATTGTAGCCAATGGATATGGCGGTAAGGGCTACCTTGTCAGGCGTGAGAATGAGAAGCAGCTTGAGGACATCATTAAGGATGCCCGAAAGGAGAGCCAGAAGGGCAAAGCAACACTTGTCAATGTCCTGATAGGCAAAACAAAATTTAGAGAGGGCTCCATCTCTGTATAATGTTAATATGCTCTGAGCATATGCAATAGATCCCTTTAATATTATCATATACAATATAGAAGAAAATGGACTTGAAAGCCTTAATGTAATTAAACCCGACCTGCTGCTTGGGTTATGATTTCGAACAAACCCTAATTGTTGCATTTCAAAAAGGGATACCCACTGAAGTTGGAAAAATAATGCTGGCATCTGCTCGAAACCTCTGATGTCACTAATCTATATCAATCAGTCTAAAGTGTTGAAAGTGGCTGAAGATTAAGCAAACATTTTGTTTTTAGGGTCTCCTTAAAAGTAATGATTTCTAAGTTACATGACAACAACAATACATTTTGTTTAAGAGATTATACCTCTTTGACATGTTAACCACACATGTATTGCAAATGTAATTTCTTGCACTGCTAAACAGAATAACTTTAAACCTGTTATGAGATTAACTGAGACTTTATCATGTGGGAAAAACAGTAATTGTCTGGGAAACTAATGAATTGAGTTTGAAAATGTGTTCACTGCTTTAGACAACTCAGGTTATATGCCTTTTGTGCGTTCAACAAAGATAACAATAACATACTCTATTAAGGAATTAATTATTTGCACAAATGATGTCATTTTCAGTAGGGGCAGAGAACCATTTTGACCTCAGGAACTATTTAAATTTTTCTTCCAAGGACCATACTACATTTTAAAAATATATATAATGTGTGAATATTATGTAATATGAACATTTGAAGGCTAGCACTTTCTCTGTTTTTTTTTTTTTTTTTTTGGTTGTTTTTGAAGAATTGAAAAACAGGTCAGATCAAATGTTCTCGCCCACTTCTGCTTTACAGACTAATTCATATGTACTGCACTCTAAATGGAAACAGTTTTCTGATAAATGTAATGTTAAATTGGATTATCTAATAAAATTCCAAATAGGAAGTACTTGTTTGGGTAGTGGTGGTGGTGTGTGTGTGTGTGTGTGTGGTTGTGTGTGTGAAAAAATATGCAGTTATATATGATCTTTTTTTCTTGGTGGTGGTGGGGGGTATTCTGAAGATTTTTTGGGCCAACTGGGAAAAACCCTGAGTAATCTTCTCAGCCTCCTCCCTGTCGTAAAGTCAATGATGATGTCCTGGGACCATCCTAATGGGGTGCCCCTTCCTCATGTCTCTTTCGTGCAGGCAGCATGGTTTTTAAGCAAGAGATGGCAGCCTTGGTGCATTTTATAAGTTGTTGAACCATCGAGAGGGAAAAAAAATCCTAATTATGAGGCGAACATTAGAAGATGACTGCCATCACCTTTGGCAATTCATCTAATTTCCTAATTTCCTATGTCTCTTGTAGTTTGGAAAAACACACACACACACACACACATATATATATATATATATATATATATATATATATATATATATATATAATTTTTGCTTCCATTGCGCCCTACTTGTTTGCTTATTGCTACATGAGAAGAATGCATGGCATAATAACAATCTATTTTTTGTTTTTCAAGTCAAGAAATATTTTTGTTCCTCGTTTAATCCCAAGTGATTTAAGTTAATAGTTTTTGTTTGCATTTAGAAAATAAAACATTTTTATTCATTGTACTACGTTTTGTAATTTCTGAAATTATCTAAAAATAAAAACTATTTAAATACAAACAGAAACTAATATATCATTTGTATTAGCAGTGGTTTAGTTACAAGAAAAAGTGTCTTGATATGCGGCTGAACAAAAGAGAACAAAACAAACTGTTAAACTGGTTCAGACTCCACGGGCGTGGGCCTATGACGAGCGACATAAATACAGTAGGCTACTGTACTGTATTTGAAAAATCCAGGACTAAGTGAAGCCGCGAAACTTGAACCGAGAAGCCACGTACGTCTCCGTCTTAGACGTCACATAGGTTGTGCATTGAATAGTGTTGTTTAACTTAAGTTTGAAACATGAAAAACATCCAGGTAAAATACGGCAGGGAATTATTTTGATTTTCGATTGATCGAAAACGTCATAGAACTCTTCTCGTCACCTTGGAATTATTAATTTTGAGTTCAAAGCACCGCCTCCCGCGGTTATCCGGGTTCATCGAACGCACGGTTTTAATTGATTGTTGAGAAAGTTTTGTCTGGAGAAATATATGACCCCTTTTTTTCCACGCCACATTAAACCAAACCACTTTGTTATCCAAGCAGTACGCGATGGCGTCATAAAACAAGCAGCAGATGTAGCCGTCACCACGGGCAGCGACAACTCGTCTACTCCCAGCCATTTCTCACGCAACACTGACTTGAAAATTGAGGAAAGTGTTGAGCATCCGCGTAGTCCAAACTTTATCTCAAAAGATTTGTATGCCATTTGCCAACGCTCCCTTCAAAATCTTCGTTCAACTCGGCTAGTTAAACCGACCTCTGGTGTTTTTGTTTGTTTGATTGTTTTTTTGTTTTTTTAAACAAGGTTGGAAAGACAGCTACAGCATCTGTTGTGTTAAAGTCAAATTAGATCGGTGCTTTTTCAACTTGAAAATTTCGTCAAGTCGCATTTGTCCGTCACTTCTTGCTACATGCAGTTGACGACGTGGACTTTAACGATTAAAAAACACCGAGATTGCAACGACGTGGACTTTAACGATTAAAAAACACCGAGATTGCAAGCGGTTGCCAGACTGTATTCTTTCGGCTGGAATTAATAGATCTCCGCGAGCAGTCGTACACACACGTTGGGTGAGTATTTTTAATGCAGATGAGAGCGACAAAAAATATTTTCTCCTTTATTGTTTTCACCTGGGATGACTCAAGGTACAGATGTTTTGTCAGTCCGGGTCTCATAACAGAAAATGCGCTGAATTCATACATCATGTTTGTAACCTGGTTGAGAAGCGTACACATCACTGGTTCTTTTACTTTTAACAAGGGTCAGGTTACAAGCTAGTGGGGTGTGAGTGAGGTAAGACAAGTCACAAGTGTTTATTTTTCGGTATGACACTAGATTTGTTTTTGTGTTTTGTTTTGTTTTTTTGGCCCCAAGGTGCTGAATGGCCTCTGTTGTAACGGTGAAAACAGAGAAACGATCTGCAGCCGATTCACAAGATGCAGATTCAAATGGGAAGAAGCCCAGGTAAGCACAAAAATTAAAAGCATGGCTCCAAAGGTGTCACAAAATTTCTTTCATTTCGAAACTACCAATTAACCCTACTTTTGTCTTCAGGTCAAAATGCTCCTCTACTGTGTTTAAAAAAAAAAAAAAAAAAAAAAAATATATATATATATATATATATATATATATATATATATATATATATATATATATATATATATATAAACTCTAAAATTGTACGACTTTTCCTAGATTGGTCCCAACAGTAGAAAAAGTGAAATATTGCTTTTATTCACATTTCAAAAAAAATTAAAAAAAAAATGAAGAAAAAAAAAGTACTAAGGTCGTTTTTGGATCAAAAAGACCCTTGAGGCAAATTGAGTTGAAATCAAGGTCACAAAGTGCTTCACACACCACAGCTTGCACCATTGTTTTATTTTGGTCTCAGATCAATCAGTGGCAGACATAAACAAGACAATCAGGTGGTCTTCTTACAGACTGGTGTGGCTTTGATCAGTCTCTGATCAATTAGTAGTAAACAAGAACAAGAGATTAGCAGGTGTAAAGAACACAAGGAAGGTGGCTTTTACACAGATTGTAGAGCTCTTTTGGGGGGGATATTCAGAAGGTATGAAGGCCTCGTATATCACAGGACCCTGAAATCTCCCAGTGCTCAAAATATGAGTGTGCTATATAACATTAAAGAGGCTCCAGAGCTGATTTTTTTTCAGATGTCCAGCCAGGAGAAGTGGAGAACATATCAGAAAAAGACGATTGTGATTAGTACAACCTTAAGCATGATTAAACAACTTTAAATACTCATGCACACACATACGCATTACTGGGTTACGCTGGCTATTTTTCAGAGCATTGAAACATCAATATACCCGCTTCAACAACTAAAACTGATCATTATGTGCCAAAACTTAGAATAAGTAATAATAATTTCAAATTATTTTTCCACGACGTTTTATGAAGTCCACGAAGAGCAGGCAAGCTTTAACAACATTGTACGCTAAATTACAAATTGCAATTTAATATAAGTGTAACGTCTGGGCATGGTGAGTTGAGAGGAAGAAGGAAGGGGAACCATAAAATGCAGGAAAACTGAGAAATATGTGGCTCAAAAAACGAGGTTTTAACAAGAAAATGAGGCAGCACCGAACTGGGAGCAAAACTGGTCAAAAGTATCACCAAACATGTGGACCAATTCAAAGTAATGAGAAAGCATACAATAAAGGCAGACACGATTGGAATCAGCAATTAAAACTCATCATACGTGCCAAAATATAGAATAAATAATAATAATGTCAAATTATTTGTCCACAAAGTTTTATGAAGTCCACCAAGAGCAGGTAAGCGTCAACAAGATTGTACCCTAAATTACAGATGGCAATTTAATATATGTGTCACGTCTGGGTATGGTGAGGAAAGAATAGGACCCTGAAAATGCAGGAAAACAGAAATATGTGGCTTAAAAAAGGACGTTTTAACAATGAGGCAGGACTGAGGGAGCAAAACAGGACAAAGTACTGTATTACCAGTCAGGTGGACCAAATCAAACTAACGAGAACAAAGACAATAAAGGCAGACACGAGTGAAATACAAAGATGAAAAAACTCCACAAACTCACTGCAACCAAACCCAACTAAACATGACAATTGAATACTGGACCGGAGACGCACGCGTTATGTGGAATCCCCAGGTAAGTCGAATGCTGCATTGACACTAAACATGAACATGACGGAAAAGCGGACATTTTTGTATTGCAGTCAATGTAGTTTGCGCAAAGGAGCATCAAGCGACGCGAAGGACATGTATGGACCAACGCGAGATACCACGTGACATGAAATTCCGCTGTTTTTGCTTGTTGCAAGAAGTTAATTTTTTTTTAATGTTAGTCGCACATCGTGTCATGCAGCCAGTCAGCTTCAGGAACGTTCACCGTCTCACACGGGGCAGGAATGAATCATGGTGACCTGTTTGTGGTCACCCAGAGCTACCTAACACGGCCAGCTAAACCTTCAATACAAAAACAGAACCAAGCAAGAGCACTTACCTGGCTTGTCAAATTGGGGGGGGGGGTGTACTTGGGTATCGTATGTGCAATATTTACATCCTTTTTTAACAGCTGTTGAACTGTAGTTACTGTGCCAAGATAGTGGTAGTGCAAGCAATAACATCACAGTTTTTAGCACTGTATCGGCCACTTGATAGTGATGTTGAAACTTTTCTTCTGTCAGACGAGTATTGCGGCAAAGCCAGGGACACGCAAAGCTTAAAAGGAATAATAAAGGTGATGTAGGAGAAAACATTGGCTCTGCTAGTTCTCAGAGAATAAGTGAAAGTTCTCTTTACCGGATCCACTGAAAAGTGCACAACAAGCTCACCCCCAACCTCCCGCGAATATGTGAACAAGCTAAATGCCGGCAGTTAAGACCCGGCAACCGAAGGCCGACCGAATCAGAGTAGCAACGCAATTTTTCATGTTCAATGTGAACGGGGCATTAGGTTCAAACAACTTTTACAAGATGTGAGCAAAAACCAACAACACATAATAACAAATGTCACAGTAAGACATTTTAAAATACTGTACTAGAATGAACATTTTTATAAATTTTTATATTTTGGTAGAAAAGTCTGCTTTTTACTTTGATTGTTTGTTTATGTAGCTTCTACATGTCTGGCTCATCCTTACGTCATTGTGTGTCGTTTGACTTGTCGCTGATACTAATAAATTAGCCGAGTTTACATTGTTTTGAGCCTAAAGACTTGTTTTAGGTATTTTTTCCATTATGAGATCCTGCAGACGAAATCTCATGATGAGTGTTGGGGAGACTGTATCGAAAGCCCTGGGTGTACCTTGACAGTAGATCTGGTGGTTCAGATTCCTATCTTACCAAAGCTGGGGGCGCCAGCCAGAGTGCCACTTCGTGGCCACGATGCTTGGAAAGAAGTTAAAGCAAGTTGGCGGAGGAAGGAAGAAGCCACTGTTGATTCAATTTTTTTTTTTTCCAGTTTGCAATTAACGGCCGAGATTCCGAATTATCCAACGGAATTCAAAGTCTGATTGGTGTGTCCATCCTGTCCATCCTTGATATTATGTGAGTGCCTGTAAAAGAAGATAAAGCGGTGGTTGGCAATGGCTTGGAAGAGGGCTTTTGATGTGTGTGAGTGGAGGTGTGCTATCTAAAACAGAAAGAAAAGGCACAATTACAACTAAGTTGGAGGATTTAAGCAAGAGGATTATCACTTCACCGTCAAAGGAATTGAACATGCGAATTAGTGACACTCACCTTTCGTGGACAGTCAGCGGGTTGTAAATCTAGCAAAGTACACTCAGGTGGCTGCTTAGCTAACTCCTCAACACGGCTCTCTCTCGCTCTCGCTCGATTGTAATACCCTCCTCAGAGAACATGTACCAAGCTGGCTGAACAGTTGACGCCTGGAAACATTAAACACATAAGTCTTTTGTACAACGAGAGCTCTGAAAATAACGAGACAATGTGACCTCTGAGATTAAAATAAACATGGCGGACAAATTTGTTCCAAAAAAAATGTGAGTAAGTGGTCAAAGTTTTGCTGAATAAAACAGAAAATCGATGTTCATGTAAAAAATACAATGCGTCTAGGATGCAGGGATGCAGGCAAACGAGAGCACTGTATGTTGTTTCTGAAATGAATGAATTAAAATGTGGTGTTTACATTTCAATTAAACTGCTTATGATAGGGGTTTTGTTTAGACTGGTCATGACCCAGGGAACAAAGGGTGTATACAGAAAATTTGGTCAGCAGAAAGGCTAAGAGTTCTCCCCTGAAATGTTGGCCAGACAGGACTGACTAGTTCATTCAGGGTAGGAGAAATGGTGAGAGCTGTGGCTAGACAGTTGCTGCTTCACTTATCTATTCACCTGACCAAGCTTGGTGTGCTTTTTCCTCATTTCCAAGCTCAAGGAGGTCATCAGGATGTGGCTGTGATTACGGCGTTGCGGAGGATAGATGTAATCTCAACATTGCAAGGAGGGAAGCTAGCCAAAGAATTCCAGTCCTTTCAGAAATTCATTTCAAATAAACGTGTGCTGGAATCCAAGAGAATGACTTAAGAGGGAAGAATTGTGTTGCTTGATTCTGAACTATATATTTTGTGACACTAGTCCTAGAATTTGTCTGACTTCTCAGAATTGTAATTTGGGTCACACTTGCATTTGTAGTTTTTTTAAATTTCTTTCACCAAAGCAAATGCAAAGTTCTGGAGTGGGATATTTAGGCCTTGTCTACACGTAGCCAGGGCTATTGAAACCAGGATAATTCTGCCCTCTTCATGTGTAAAAAGTATTCTGTCCATATAACTTGTGTTTGTTTAAAAAAACAAAACTGCTGATACACTGCCCACAGTCTTATAATAACGACACCGACGTCGGCGGGAAAAACAGTAGAGTGATGTCGTAAGACTTCGGTTTATGATTGCTACATGCAAATGCAAATGAGGAGAATTTGGATAATCTCCACCTCGGTCAGAGTTTTTTGAGACCTTTTTTTAATGGGGGAAAAACCCTTTTGAAGAACTGGGGACATTTACTGGATGATTACAAGAACCCCGACTACATGCAAACTATTGATTAGTGTTATTAAATGTGTGCGCTTTGATATTAATCTTGATAGGCCTTTGTACCATTGACCTCTTTTTCACAATGTGGCATTTCAGCTTTAAAAAAATGTCAGCACAGTGGTGAGCATCACCCATATAGTAGTTCTGAGGCCCTCCTGCGTACATTTGGCTTGTTCTCCCTAGTCTGGCAAGGTTTCTTCCAGGTACTCTGGCTTTCCCCCACTTTCAAAATAGGTGCATGTTATGTTAACGCAATGCTTCTCAAATAGTGGGGTGGGCCACCCTGGAGGGGTGTGAGGTGATGCCTGTGGGGGCGCGGATGACCCCAGGGAAAAGGCTTTGTTTTTGTCATGTCAAGTACAGTGGGTGCCCGTGTTACAAGATTCACCCATTCCGCGGTTGGGCTCGCAAGGCGAATTCACCATATGATGGGCAACTGTTGTTAAAAAGATATTGCGTTTAGAACCCCAGGTAAAAACATCAAAATTACACATACATATTAAAAATTGGTACCAAAAAAGTATGGTAAGTGCTACGTATATATAATATACATATATACAATCAGAAAACATCATAAATAAAAAATAGAAAAGATTTATTTACCTTTGAGTAGCGCTTGTTATGCCCATATTTGCTGATAAGGATTATCGCCAGCATCGTTTCCACATAAATCATCTTCTTACTTTTCTCTTTAATATCACTAGCAATCTTGAGAACCATGGCTAACCCTTTCAACTTTTAATTAAGCAGTAAAATGCACTATAAATACGGTTTTGTAACCATTCACAATCCAACAAAGCTTTACCGTTCCGCCATTTTGAAATGATTGAGGCCAACCAATAGCAGACCACCATCTCCGTGAGGAGACGTCGACCAATAGCAGACCAGAATTGTGGTGACACGTTGCAGGGAGGCAAATGTGACAGCAACTTAAAATAAGTGTAATTACCTAAAAACACCTGCAGATGATGACGAAACAACACAAATACAGCCAAGCCCCTAGGGTCATGACAGTTGTTTTTGTCGCAAAACTGGGCTAACACCATAAAGAGGGGAAGAAAAAACTCAGTATTCCACGCTGCAACATGAAAATAACGTAAGCCAGGGACGCTGTAACACGGGGGTCCACTGTATTAATGCAATAAAATAAGATTTTTTTTTTTTTAGACTTTACTGTGACCCATAAACACTGTAAAAAAATAATGAACAGTTGTTGAAAGTTGATTTATATTGCCTTTTTCTTATGTTAATGTTGAAAAGGATACAGGCTTAGGTATACTCATAAAATTTTTATAGATAATAATTCTTATTTATGGTAAATGCGGCAAATTTGAGTAGGAGGACACGAAAAGTTCTCTCTTTCTTAGGGAGGGCTTGGCAAATTTTAATTGAGAAGCACTGCATTAACTGAAGACTCTAAAACAGTGGTTCTTAACCTTGTTGGAGGCACCGAACCCCACCAGTTTCGTATGCTCATTCACCGAACCCTTCTTTAGTAAAACATAAAATATGATTTTTTAGACTGAGGGGTGGAGCTCTGCGGCGGAGGCTCCACCGAACCCCTGAGACCAACTCACCGAGCCCCTAGGGTTCGATCGAACCGAGGTTAAGAACCACTGCTCTAAAATGTCCATAGCTGGGATTGTGAATCTAAAATGACTTGCATCAATTTTGTCCAAAAATTAATTAAAAATGCAGTCAAAGCCAGAGTTCTCAGTCTTTTTTTGGATGTAGGGCATAAATGAAAACCCCACTTCCAAGAAAAGGAGTAAGTTGAACGCTCGCTACTACACGAATTTACCACATTGGTGATTTTTCTTTTCCATTACGTGGATTCACGGCTTCAAGGATTTTTTTTTTCATTACATTTTGAACTTTAGCAATAGCTCCCAAGCGTGCTACTCCCATGGAGCCTTGTATTGAGCCTAAATGCCATCAAAAAATGGCAATTGCTGAGAAGGTGATACTTCTCGAAGGCAAATGTTACGCGCCCGTGGCCCGCCATTTGGGAGTGAACGAATCCACCGTTCGCTACATTAAGGACGAGGCAAAGATTAGAAGATGACTGCCATCACCTTTGACAATTCAGTGAAGCGAGTTGTTATGGCTCGTAATAAAATGATCGTCCGTATGGAAGCTGGTTTAGCAATCTGGATTGAAGAAGAAAATAGTTAGGCCCTTTCTTTTGAAGTGTTGAGCAGCTGCGGTCATATTAGCCCGGACATTGAATTAATGTCTAATCTGTACACGATCAATGATAATTACAATGTAGATTTTACACTTGAAATACCATTTTATTATAAAAGAAATTTAGGGTTTCCAACGGTCTGGTGAATGTCGTATTTGCTCCTCTGTCTCTGCCTCCTGTGCCTCCTGCATGTGTGTTGACAACAACAGTGCGCTTCATGAGGTATACAGCGCATGCCTGTGGTGTTTTAATCTACTCCTGCCCTACAGGCACGTTTGTGTCAGTCATGAAGCGCACCCACAGCAAAAGGCACACACGTACACACATTGTTGATCAAAGATTATTACAATGGAGAGTTCACACTTGAAATACCATTTTATTATAAAAAGAATCTAGGGAAGAGGTTTCTAACAGTCTGGTGAATGTCATCTTTGCTCCTCTGTCTCTGCCTCCTGTGCCTCCTGCATTTGTGTTGATAACAGCGCCGGGGTGCGCTTCATGAGGTAGACTTCGCATGCCTGTGGAGTTTTAATCTATTCCCGCCCCAACTCTTGCCCTACAGGCACGTTGTGTCAGTCATAAAGGCACCCACAGCAAAAGGCACACATGCACACACATTGTCCGGGCAGAGAGGAGCAGACCTTCGCCGTTGGAAATGTCTTACCTGGATTTCTTCTATAATAAAATGGTATTTCATGAGTAAACTCTCAGATTAGACTTTAAATCAACATCCGGGCCTCTGCAAATATGACCGCAGCTGCATGAGACTTCAAAGGAAAAGAGTTATGTTGTAAATTTCTCATTGCCGCTGGGTTGATGTGCTTTATGGTGGATTGCACCCATACGTGTAAGCAGGGGGAGGTCCTTTGTGTGCTCTAGTTGGAGCAGGCATGTCACGAGACAGCTACGACGTTGAGCGGGGGGCTTGTTTACATTGTATTGGTGGGCGAAAAATGCACTATCATTAATAGAAATACGGTTCGATTCATTGTTTTGGGGTTGCCGCGTTCAGTTGTGCAGTTGTAAGGAAAACAAAAGCCATGTTGTTGAGCCGTATGAGTCCGACCACTTTTTGATCTGAGTTGCTTTGTGGATGAGGTGCTCCAGGGCAGCCTACGCAGTCTCTCTCTCTCTCCCCAACAAGTTCACTACTGTACAGTGTGTAAGGTTTAATAATTTAAAATTTAAGTAAATATGTGTACTGCAGTAATATTTGTCTTAAATAATAAGCAGGAAGACTTCACGTCTAAAAAAATGACTCCCCAATTTTTTTATTTTTGTTTATTCATTTTTTTAAAGTGAAAAGTGGGGGCACTACTTCGTGGATTTCAGCAGCCAGTTCCTGGATGTATCTACTGCGATAAACTAGGGTTCACTGTAATTTATGCAAATTTAGTAAATACAATCTCAGATGAAGTGTGTTATGCAGAAACCATGTACAGTAAAAATACACTTGATCAACATAATTTTGAAGACTCTGTAACCTGAGATTGTAAAGGGTATAATAATAAAGATCTAGTTGTAGTAATTGCATGCACTACTTGTAGCGTGTTTCTCCATACACTGTGGACATATTCAAATGTATAATTATGGAAAGCCCAGTTTCATGGACTTTTTTCTATCTGTTTGTCCAAAGGAAGCTGCTTCCCAGCTTGAAGACAAAGCATGCCCCCGAGCTTGTATTGGTGATTGGCACCGGGATAAGCTCCGCTGTGGCTCCACAGGTCCCCGCTCTCCGCTCCTGGAAAGGCCTCATCCAAGCCTTACTGGATGCCGCCAATGATTTTGACTTGTTAGAGGAGGAGGAGAGCAGACGTTTCCAAAAGCACATGCAGGAAGATAAAAATTTGGTGCACGTGGCTCATGACTTAATTCAGAAACTATCACCGGTAAGGCCTTGTTTAAAAAACACAAAAAAAAACAAAAATCCTTTGGTTAGCCTTTTACATTCTGCTCTCAAAACATTCAGATAACTATAACTACTATAACTATATATATATATATATATATATATATATATATATATATATATATATATATATATATATATATGTATATATATATATATATATGTATATATATATGTGTACAGTGGGCCCCCGTGTTACGAACTTAATCCGTTCAGCGGCTACGCTCGTAACTTGAACTGCTCGTATGACGGGCAGTCTAAACCTATGTTAATTAGTGAATGCGTGCATTCACTACCTTTACCTTAGGTAAAAACATCACGACTTTATACACATATTAAAAATGAGTAACATAATCTACTGTACAGTTAAATTAAATAATATATACAAAGAAAAAATGACATTTACCTTTGGGGCGACGTGACTTGAGCTGGGTGGAGACGGAGGGGAGCAGAGACCAACCCGCAGAATTTATTTATTTATTTTCTTAAACGGGAACTTTTCTCAAACTAGAACATATCACCGGCGATTTCCTTCTCTTTAATCCATATATATCCATATATATATATATATATATATATTTATATATATAGCATGCACATAGTTTTTATGTCTTGTTGTTTCAGTTTTAAATCTACTTTAACGCATCTAAAGTGATTAAAAAGGGGAAAAATCACCAACAGGTGTTTTTATTGGACCAGTTGCCTATCTGCTTAGCTAGCTGAAACGTCAGTAAGGGCAGAATAGTAAAAAAGCTAGCAAATGGCTCGCTGCACGGCTACTCCACAAGGACAAGTGTGCAATTTTGCAGCTCGCTCATCAAGGCAGCAGTTGAAGCTCGTGCAAAGGCAGAAGCCGCACGCGCCAGAGCAGAGTTTGCGCGCAAAGAAATTGAAATAAAAATTAAACAAACAGAACTCAATGCCACACTGAATGCTCTCAAGGAGGAAAGAGCTGCTCTAGCAGAGGTTAATGTGTTTGAGGCCGCAATAGCTGAAGAGGAGGCAAAAGGTGAAACGTCTCCATATGTACCAGGAAAAAAACGCATGCTGAGCAAAGGAAAGACTACACCTCTACCACGTTCAATCCGAATGCATTAAAGCAGCTCCCATCACCTACTTATCCCAGATTAGACGAACCACACAACCAGCTCAGTGGAACTATGTCCATACCGAAAGCAACCCTGCCGACCATGGCTCAAGATCTCTTCCAGCAGCCAAATTATCATCTCGCACATGGTTAAGGGGACCAGAGTTCTTACTGAAGCCCACAAAGAACAACTCAAGCGAAACCTTTCAACTACAAGATCCTGATTGGAACATAGAGATTCGATCTTTGCTTCCAGATACCTATTCTGAAGTTCAACCACTTTGTCTCAAGGGATCAAACATCCAGTCTTTCTTTAGCTGGCAGTCCTTCATGAAAGCTCTTGCCCGGTTAGTACACATTGCGCAAACTTTCAAACACAAATCAACTGATGGACAATGAAAGGGGTGGCACATGTGTTATGAGCTCTCCGCCTCACACTTCGAACAAGCAAGACAGGCGGTCATAAAGGCGGTTCAAGAAGAATATTTTTCAAAAGAGCTTAGACACTTAGTGGCAGGAAAAAACATCTAAATGTAATGCTTTCCCAATACCTTGACCAAACAGGACTTCTCAGAATTGGAGGACGTCTCCTCCACTCAGACCTCGAGACTTTAGAGAGACAACCACTTATTTTACCGCATCAGCACCACCTAACTAGTCTGCTAATCCGCCATTACCATGAGAGTGTCAAACACCAAGGGCGTTACCTTACAGAAGGTGCTTTACAGTCCGCAGGTTACTGGATTTTTGGGGGGCAAACGTCAGATTAGCAGTCTCATTCACACTTGCGTGATTTGTCGAAAGCTAAGGGGAGGGACACAGTCACAGAAAATGTCCGACCTTCCTTGAGAAAACCTTAGCATAAAACCTCTGTTCTCATATGTTGGCGTTGATGTGTTTGTACCATGGTCAGTTACCTCTTGCCGAACTCGGGGTGGGTTTGTAACTAGCAAACGGTTGGCGGTGATGTTCCCCCGCATGAGCACTAGGGCCGTTCACATAGAGGCGATAGAGTCCATGGACACCTCTAGTTTTATCAACGCTCTCCGCAGATTCTTTTCCATTCGGGGGCCAGAAAAACAGTTAAGGTCAGACTGCGGAACTAACTTCAAGTAAGGAGTTAGGATTTGACACTAAGATTCCTTCAGATCTGAACGTAAAGTCATTCTTTAGCGGTAGTGGCTGGACAGTAATCCCTCGTTTATCGCAGGAGTCACGTTCCAAATATAACACGCTTTAAGTGAAATCCGTGAAGTAGACAGTTTTATTTTTTTATTATTTTACAATGCAATACTTAACTATAGAATAAAACCAAAAATCAAAACCTGTTTTAAAGCCCCAAATTTGTTTAAAACAATAACTTTAATATAGTAATACAAAGTTGGAAACATTGTCACTCACATATTTCACAGTCCCAGCTATGCCTCTTCGTCCAGAACCCGCACATCGTTATGAGTAGTACTAGCGCTCTTTCTTTTTCTGAGCAAGATATTTATAAACGGATATACCCGAACATCGAATTAAAGTGAAGCCTCTTATATCATAACACTACACTTGAAATTTCAATCTATTGCAAAAGAAATCTAGGTAAAAGTCAGATTTCCAAAGCTGCGCATTTCTCCTTTGCTGTCTGTGTGTCAACATAGTGTCTGAGCTTGCTCTCGGCACTCATACGAGTCACAGGGATAGAAAGAATAGGGATAGAAAGAAGGATCTTAGACTGTCAGCTTGCCCTGGTCAGATCACAAGACCTCTCCCACGAGGTCTTAAAACCCTTCCTGGTCAAAGTATCAGCAATTATGAATGGGAGGCCGCTGGTTCCTGCGTCAAGTGACCCAGATGCACCATCCATACTCACTTCCTGCAACTTCTGCAAGACGCAACCTTCAACAGGTGGAGTTGTCCTCTTCAAGGATCCTCTGGTGAAGAGATACCAATGGCCGATGGGACTCATTGTACGTCAGGAAAGTGGAAGTTAAAGTGGTTCAAGATGAAAATACGAGAGTTTACAGGCGACGAGTAACTGATGTTGTTCTTAACAAAAAAAAAGGCATTAACCTTGCCATTCCAATAATTTTGGAGTGGACTTTCATGCATCATCTCTATCACAGTCTCATCATCGCAGCCTCATTAAATTTCAACCTCTCTTTCAGTGGTTCTTAACCTTGTTGGAGGCACCGAACCACACCAGTTTCATATGCTTATTCACGGAACCCTTCTTTAGTAAAAAATATATATATATATATATTTTTATATATTATTATATATGATTATTATTTATATATTTATATATATTTTTATATATTTAAAAAAAAATATATATATATATATATATTTTTTTTTTACTGGTGCACAAAATGAATTGTGCATTAATATCACCTTGTTCAAAACCAACACAGTGGGTAAAAGTACCAGTTCCCCGGCGCCACGTCATGAGTCCGTACGGCGATCGTCCTGTTAGATCAGTGGTCCCCAACCACAGGTCCGCGGACCGGTACCGGTCCGTGGATCAACTGATACCGCGCCGCATGGGCTGCACCCGAAATAAAGTTTTGGAGATGATTTAGTTTAACAGTGCATACGTTTGTGCTAGATATTTGTTTTTTGGGCGCCAAACTGTGTACAGTAAACAGGCCTTTTGCAAAATGGAAGCCTTGTCTACATGTAACCAGGGCTATTTAAACTTGTGTAAACCCCCCCCCCCCCCCCCCCCCCCCCCCCCCCCCCGTGTAAAATACCATCGTCCACATGGATACACAAATTCACATTGTGTGGTTTCATTCATTTGCAAGCATGCCAAGCCTCTAGACGGCAATGGTGTCCCCAAATTCTGTCCAATCAAAAAGAACTTCCGGCGCTTAACATCACCCGCCACTTGCAAATCTCACGTTTATGCTTGCTACACGCAAACGTGGCTCCAGAGGATTTTGAGTTTTTTGTGACCTTCAGTTTTGATGGGAGGGGACAAACTGTAGACATTTACCACCCATTTGCAAGAACCCTGGCTATGTGTAGCCTATGCTTTAGAGCAGGAGTGGGCAACTCCGGCACTCGAGGGCCGGTTTCCTGCATGTTTTCCAGTTTTCTCTCCCTAATACACCCGATTTAAACCATTAGCTCATCAACAAGCTCTGCTAGAGCTTGAAAATGATCCTAATCATTTGAATCAGGTGTGTTTGAGAGAGAAAATGGGAAAACATGCAGGACACCGGCCCCCGAGGCCTGAAATTGCCCACCCCTGCTTTAGAGGCACTTGAACTCAAGTTTATTCAGAGTTCATTACATGTTGTTTAAATAATTCTCCAAAATTAAATCCTGCAGCTGAACTGGTTGCTAACTAATCACTGGACACATACAGACAAATGCCAAATAATAATAATCATTATAATTATTAATATATAATATTCAACAGGTTTGGGGTTAGGGTTAGGGTTAAAGATCACACCAATCTATAATGTCAAGTCATATCAAAGTATGAAAATAAAACCAGCACTAAAACTACTCACCTATCGAATAATTCTCCAAATTACCCACTTGGTCTTTCTTGAAATTAGTTCGCTGTACATCATGCTTCCAGGGTTTCTTCATTTTCTTCACATTGTGACGACTCAATGTCTCGGACAATATGAGATGAAACTTCCCTGCGAAATTTTGCCAAACTACAAATGGACTGAATGAACAGATGTGGTTTTAAACAACACTGTGAACAATGTTTCATGGTGTTTGTTTGTTTGTTTGTTTGTTTTTAAATCAGAGAACAGGAAATGTGCGATCCACTTTCTTCAAGGACTGCCTGTACGAGGTGTTCGATGATTTGGAGTGCAAGATGGAGCATGCCGGAAAACATTTACTGCGCTCAGTGCTGCAGTTAATGGAGAGCGGTGCCCTAGTGCTCACCACCAACTTCGACAACCTATTGGAGATATACGCGGCCCACCAAGGCACAAAGCTTGAGTCTTTGGATCTAACAGACGAGAAGAAGGTAAAGGCTCCTGTTTGAATTATGCAAATCAAAGGTATTGATTACGATGGCCCTGAAGTACAAAACAAATAAACTAACTGAAACACTTTAACATTTCAGAAAACAATTATACAAAAGATAAAACAAATTAACATTTAACAAAACAAATTCCCTTACGATTAAAACACTTTTACGTCTCAGAAAATAAAAGAAAGCTGAAACACAACATTTCAGGAAACACGCTGATTGACAGGAATAGTACGGTATGGAAAGCGCAACAGACGGAAGAGTCCGGAACGGAAAGCACAATATTTTGAGCTGCTGTACACAATGCTCAGCACATGTATTTTAATTGTAGTGTTTCAATCAGTGCAGTTGATTGAATTGTCTATTCTAGTTAAAGCCAGTCAGTAATCAGAAAGGAGAGAAAGGGTCACTGGACCCTGAACCTTTTTACAACGTCTGCAATGTAATTTGACAATTACAAATGGCTCAATATTGGCGCAATAGATAATGATCCCACCTGAAATAGCCTTCTGTTTGGAACATGTGTGGGATGATTGAGTTTAGTTTTACAGCTTAGACTCTCTTTGCTTCCAGGTTGAAACTCAGCCTAAAGTAGAAGCACACTTTTGTTTGCTAAACTACATTGTGCTCTTATTTCTTATCAGTGGTCCAGGCATCAAAATAAATGTCCCATAAGAAGTGCTGTCAAGAACTTTAACACATTGAGTTAATTAGTTAAGAACTGTAACTACATTGATCTAGTACAAAGGTGTCAAACTCATTTTCCCTCAGCGGTTGCACGGTGGAAAATCTCTCTTCAAACGGGCCAGACTTGTGAAACATTTAGTGTTAATCGTATGTAGATTTTTGCTCTCTATAATGGCCTGGTCCCAATTAGCCCCCGAATAACAGTTCTGAACCGTAAAGATATTGCTGAAAAGTAAATTACTTTTAAATAAAAACGCCACAATCCCGATGCATAAAAACAGATATAATCATCACACAGACAGCATAATATCAGATATTAAAAATAAAATTGATGCAATTTACAAAATTAAAAAAAACACCTATGGCTGTAATTAATTGGTTACAAATAATATGGTTTTGTTTGATATCCCTGTCCAAAATCCTAAGTACAAATGAAAAGCTTTCCTGATGAGGACATTCCATTGTGCCTCTCAGTCGTGGTATTTATGTCATGCCTCCATTAGTGCGGTAATATCCTCTTACTGCTACTCCCTCTCAACTCATTCAGAACAAGATGGTGCGCAGTGGACTGTTGTAATGTGTCATTGTCATTTTCCTTGTGCGCATATGAGTGTAGGTGTTAGAGTGGGCTCAAGAGAAGCGACGATTAAGTGTTCTACACATTCACGGTGTATACACTAACCCGTGTGGTATTGTGCTGCACCCTGCTGGCTACCAGAATGTACTGAGGAACACTGAAGTTATGGTGAGTGATCAATTTCCTATATTACCATGTAGTGGCATAGTACACAGATTGTTTACTTGAGTAAAAGTAATACTACCCTATGTAAAAAATGACTTGAGTAAAAGTGCTGAACCAAAAATCTACTCAGGTAAAAGTACAAGCACTGAAATGTACTTTAAAGTATAGTAAAAAGTAAAAAGTATTTTTATTTTCACGATTATTTTCACAATTCCAATTTATTTTCTTCTATGCCGTTGAGATAAATATTGTCAGTTATATTCAAGAAGGAGCGCCACGGTGGAACTGTCTACAGGTAGTAGGCGGGGAACACGCTTCCTCACACATTTCAAAAACATGCATGGAAGGTGTATAGGACACACTAAATGGTCACACATAAAATCAGGTGTATCAAACTAATTTAAGCCTGCAGGCTGCACATAAGAAAATCTATTAACAAGTGGCCCGGACAAATAAAACCATGGTATATATCTATATAACGTTTAAACAGCAACCTCGGATTTATTATTCTTTTTGTAATAGTGTCCAAAATAGTACTAATAATAAATAATAATAATAAAATAATAAATAATAAAAACTAATAATGACAACAAAAAAAAAAGAAAAACATTACAGTGGGCTCCCGTGTTACGAGATTAATCTTTTCCGCAGTTGGGCTCGTAAGGCGAATTCACCGTATGGCGGGCAATCCAAACCTATGTTAAATAGCAAATGCGTTTAGAACCCCAGGTAAAAACATCAAAATTGTACATACATATTAAAAATTTGGACCAAAATAGTAGAGTAAGTGCTACGTATATATAATATACATTTATACATTCAGAAAACATCATAAATAAAAAAATTACGTATTTACCTTTTGAGTGGCGCTTGTTATGCCCATATTCGCAGGTAAGGGTAGTCTAGGCTAGGTTAGCTTCGTCTTTCTTGATCATCTCCAGCTTCGTTTCCATATAAATCATCTTCTTACGTCTCTCTTTAACATCACTAGCAATCTTGGGACCCATGGATAACCCATTCAAATTTGATTTAAGCAGTACAACGCACTATTAACACAGTTTTGTAAACACTCACGATAGAACAAAGCTTTACCATTCCACCTATTAGAAATGAGTCAGGCCGACCAATAGCAGACCAACATCTCCGTGAGTAGACGCTGACCAAAAGCAGATCAGCATTGTAGTGACGCGTTGCATGGAGGCAGTTAGACAACAGAACAGAAAATAAGTGCAATTACCTAAAAACTCCTGCAGATGAAGGCAAGACAACAGAAATACAGCCAACCCCTTAAAATACCGTAGAGGGGATGAAAAAACTTAGGTTTTTTTCAAGTTGCGATGTGGAACACTAAGACAGGGACGCTGTAACCCGGGGGTCCACTTTACTATTAATCATGAAACAAGTTACTCTTTAAAAGAAAAAAAAAATCAAATTTTTATACTTTACAAAATCATCTTGCGGGCCAGATTAAACCTGTTTGGGCCAGGAGCTGTATGTTTGACTGTATGTTTGCACTAAATTTTCCTTAGGTATGATTGGCGTGAATGGTTGTTTATCAATGTGTGCCCTATGAGTGACTGGCAACCAGTCCAGGGTTGGGCACCAGCAATCCAGAGACTTCAGTGAGGCTAAGCGGCTACATGCATAATGCTATAATGCATGGATGGATGCATTACTTGATTTAATGTAATTCTTTATAAAGTTAACAGTATTAGATGCATTTTTTATTTACATGTCACACTCCTGTGTTCTGGATGAGACTAGGATTATCTTATCTAGGACGGAATCATAATCGTAGACCCATCGTTTAATCATTTTTTTAAATAGTACCATTCAATATTAATGGAAATTTACAACAGTGCTTTTTATTATTCTCAAAGTGGCGTGAGCATAGAGTGGCACATCCAGACTGTTACCTTAATAATGTGTATTGTCCCATTTAAAGCCAACAAAATTATGTTGCGCACTGAAAATCAACCATCTATCCTCACTACGGTTGCTGGCTAGCTCATGCCTATCTATGGTCTACAGGCAGTAGGCGGGGGATCTGACAGGGCACAACGACAAACAACCATTCATGCACTCAATCATACCTAAGGACAATTTAGAGTGTCCAATACACCTGCCATACATGTTTTTAGAATGTGGAAATAAGTCAGAGAGTACCCTACCCACACAGGCTCAGGGAGAACATGCAAAATTTGCACCGGTCAGTGCGAGCTGGATTTGAACTCTGAACTGGGAGGCGGATGTGCTAATCACTTTTACTCCCAGCTGCGCTGTGCAAATCAAATAACCAAATAAAAACACATACGTATGCCAGGGAAGTCAAAAATGTAAAACTTCAAATGGACCAAGTTGAAATACTCAATTCCTTTCAAAATCAACTCTCCTTATTTGTACAGCCAGTACAAATTGCACTTTGGTGCACTTGCTTCTTTTTTTCCGTTTTAGACTAAGCTGTAACCCGTATAAACGCGATAAAAATAATTAACAGTTGTTGAAAGTTGATTTATATTGCGTTTTTCTGTTGTTAATGTTAAAAAGGATACATGTGTAGGTATACTTTAACGATTCTCATCAATAATAATCTAATTTATAGTCAGTGCATCGACTGGGGGGGGCGCAAAAAGTTTTCTCTTTTCAAAGGGGGCCTGGCAAAATATAGTTGAGAAACACTGGACTAGGCTAACACAGTCAGTCCCATGCATCCATTAGGTGCAAGGCATCCGTTGTTTCACAAATAGAACATCAAATAATCAGTTTTGTAAATGTCATTTTCACTTTTTGATGGAGCCATGAATGTGGTCTACTCAAAAATGACTAATAAAGCACGTGATGATGTGCAGCAGGGTACAGTACATTTAATGTAATTTTTTTCTCAACATCAGTGAACTATATAAGGAGATAGAGATCAGGCCTGCTTCAAAAACAAAATATCTACAATGTCAAATCTGAGCCTGTTAACTTTAATACTAACCTTTCTATGCTGCTGTTGTATACAGCAGTGGTCCCCAACCCCCGGTCCGCGGACCGGTACCGGTCCGTGGATCAACTGGTACCGGGCCGCGTGGTGTGCACCCGAAATAATGTTTTGGAGATGATTTAGTTTAATGGAGTTCGCGTGACTGGGCGCGAAGGCACGTCGGGCGACGCGATGGAAGAGAATGGAGCGACGCAAATGGCCGCGCGCGGTTCACGAGAAGCGAAATTTCGCCTTTTGCTTGAAGTAATTTTTTTATGTACTTTTTCCGCGTTTCGAGTCGCCACAGCCAATCAACTTCGGGAACATTCAATGGCTCACGCAGGGGGCAGGAATAAATCATGGCGGCCGCTTTGCGGTCACCCTGCGTTATCCAACACGGCCAGCTGAGCTTTCAATACGAAACAGAGCCAAGCAAGAGCCCTCACCTGGTTTGTCGAAAGGAGGAAGCGAGAACTTGGGACAATTGGTATGTGCAGCGTTTGCTTCACTTAACAGCTGTTGAACCGTAGGTACTGTGCTAAGCTAACGATAGCGCAGCATTGTCAGCACAATATTTAGCGCGGTCTCGGCCACTCGATTGCGGCATTGAAAGTTTTATTTTTTGCAGGCTAGTATTGCCGCAAAGAGTAAAGGTGCTGACGGTGAAAATATTGGCTCTGTCACGTCCCAGAAAAGTGAAAGTTCTCAGCAATGCTCTTCCTTCCGGATCTACCGTAAATTACACAGCAAGCTCGCTGCACTCTCCTCCCCTCTACTCGCGCGATTGAAAAAAAAAGTCCCCCCCCCCCCCCCCCCCCCTCACCCCCCTCCCGGTCCGTAGTCTATACCTAAGGCGTTGACCGGACAGCGGTCGGGCCATGGTGATTAAAAGGTTGGGGACCACTCACTCGTATACAGTAATGACTGTTAGTACCAGGAACATTAACGCATCCTTCCCCCGGATTCCATAGCGTGAGATCCAGAAGCTGTACGAGACCAAATCATTTGTATTCCTGGGCTGCGGGCGGACGGTGGACGACACAACTTTCCAGGCATTATTCTTGGAGGCAGTTAAACACAAGTCTGACTTGGAGCATTTCATGCTTGTACGGCGTGAGGATGTGGGGGAGTTTAAGAAGTTGCGCGACAATATGCTGGACAAGGGCATCAAGGTCATTTCCTACGGAGATGAGTACTCAGACCTGCCTGAGTACTTAGAGAGGCTCGCCAATGAGATCTGCTTTCGAGATGTTTCAACAAACGACTGGGGTAAGGTATAGTTCACATGTGGTCTGATGGGTTCAAATGAACACAATATGGAATAAACACACACACATATATATATATATATATATATATATATATATATATATATATATATATATATATATAACTATCAAAAACTGAGAACTGACAAGCAACTTCCAACTTCATTTCTCTAGTAAAACATGATTGTTTGCAATTGAATATTTGTAGTAAAAAAAACTTCCTTGATAGACCATTATTCAATTGACAATTTAACTATATATATATATATATATATATATATATATATATATATGGAGAGAGAGAGAGAGAGAGAGAGAGAGAGAGAGGTTTCACTGTAGTTGATAAATTATAACTATAGATTTTCCCTTGGTTTTTAGTGTATTTTTTTCACCAAGGTGAGTGACAGCACAGATTTGTTTCGTTTACGGTTGAAGAACAAAAATGGAAGAAAAAGAAGAGCACCGAGTGGTGTGTAATAATAGGCACGAGAGGCAAAGTGCTACCTCTGTATTGTGCTAGGGATCTATTTACACAGTCAAGGGCATGTTTGAAATAGAACATGTGGACATGCTGCTTTTTTTTTAAACAAGAATGTTTAAAGTGTACTCATAGATGTCAACGATATGTAGCTTCTGAAAAACAATGAATAGAATTTGTCTTTTCTAATAATTTCCTTCAGTTTTATTAATCATTTTTAATATACGTACTCTATATGCCTTTTTTTAAACAAACATTGCCCAATATGTCGCAATACGTATGGCAAGACTGTACGCCTTTGCTGTCTCGCAATACTGTATGTATATCAAAATACTTTTCAAACACACTAACCAGCACTTGTGTGTGTGTGTGTGTGTGTGTGTGTGTGTGTGCGTGCGTGTGCATGCGTGCCTGTGTGTGCGTGCGTGTGTGTGCACGTGTGTGCGTGTGTGCGCCATCACCTGAGAAGTAATTTATTACCTTTGATTTTACCTGAAGAAAATTGTATCCCTCTTTCAAGGCTATGATTCCACCCACCAAGCGTTTTGACATTGCAGGTTAAAATTGTGTACAGTGATTGTGAATAAATCCTTTCTAATCTGCAAAAACACTGCAAATTACAACTAAAATAAGATCAAACTGACAGACACGGGAATCCATTCACGATAATAAAAAGTTGTCTTTTAGTAATCGGCACCAGCATGTGAAAATATGTATACGAACATACGTATGATAAAATATTTAATTGATTAATTGTATGGCTCACTCGGTATGCTCAAGACACTTTGCATAATGGTGTTTATGACTGTTTCCCTTGTACTTGTTTGTTTTGAAAGTTTAATTAGTTAATTTACTGTGCAACATTTGTGTACTTCCAGGGTATTAAAGTGATGGATGAAGTCAACAGAACGTTTTACACTCACAATTACCTGCTTCAAAGTTTAGGACTGAACGCTTCGTTGACATTTAGCTGTGGCCACCTACCGGATTTCCAC
This sequence comes from Hippichthys cyanospilos, assembly GCF_059441005.1. Lineage (NCBI taxonomy): Eukaryota > Metazoa > Chordata > Actinopteri > Syngnathiformes > Syngnathidae > Hippichthys > Hippichthys cyanospilos. The sequence continues at coordinate 22,187,980 of NC_142379.1, read as the reverse complement.
TGCAGCAAACAAGCGTGTCCTCCTGCATTTTTGGAAGAGCATGCACATCAAAAGTCTAATTTGCTCCATCAGGGTCAAGAGAACTCTTGTTTTAGTACTTTCCACCGACTGCATACTACCATTCATGTAATGTGGCATTCCCAGTAACTTTGCTTCAATTTCCTGTCTTTTTTTTTTTTTTTCCCCTTCCAGTGTCCCAGACAATTATTCCTTTCAACAAGGGATCAATAATATCCGATCACATGAAATTTCTGGGCCAGGGTTGGGACAAGATCCATCCAACAAGATCAGACGAGATTAAAACGCTGGCATTAACTTTCTGGTCTAGGGATGGGACAAGATCTCATGCAAGATCTTGCAAGATTAAAACTCCACCAGTTTGCACGTTCTTGCACAGCACCATTTTTTAAGGGGCCTTGTGGGGCCACAAGTACAATGAAATTTGTAGCAGACTGCTCTGCATAACAGTACTACACTGCTAAATATGCTGAGAATGCCAGACAAAGATTCAAAATGAATCTTATCACACCAAAAAGTGCATGGACACAAACACCTTTATAGTTGTTCCAGAAAGCATGTCGCAAACATCTGACAACACTTTATACTGCAGAAGCGTTCTCCCTCTCGGAGTGAGTCGCATACTGCAGAGAACACGACATTGTTCAGTAAACACGTTCAATCGTCAATTCAGAAATTAAAAAGGTCTTAAAATGATTTTATTAGACGTCGCCCGTTTCCAGCTTTTTCCTCTCGCTGGCAGCAGTTGAGTGCTCTGAGAGCAGTTGGATTATATGTTAATACAGGGGTCCCCAACCTTTTTGTCACCACGGACCAGTCAACGCTTGAGATTTTTATTGTGGGTGCGGGGGGGCTCAAAATGTATGAAAATGACATTGTCAGTCATATAACTGAATTAGAAATGCTATTCATTTTAATAGAAAACGTTAATTAGATGCATATGAACCTATGCAAAAGTTTTGCATAGGCTCATAGGCATCTAAAAACCTGACACAAACAAAAACGCTAACAAGCTAAACGCATACATGGCAGCGCTATATAACATGCTAACATTAGCCAGCATGTTATCTCCATTTTCAAGTTGTTGGATGGATCAACAAATCAATTTTGGGCATATCATGGATGACAGGATTCTTATATAGAAAGTCGTGCATTTACTGTTGTGGGACACATTTCAGAGACAAAACAACGTGTATGTCACCAACTGACTACTCTCGAAAGCCTCACCATCCTTCTCACTGCAAAATATAATACCAACAGCGGCCAGAGTCGTAGCCAAAAAACAGATCAAGCTCAAGAGAAAAGCACCAAGGAATGAACTTAAACTAAATCAGTTAGAAAACATCATTATTTGGGGTGCAGCACATGCGGCCCTGTACCGATTGATCCACAGACCGGTACTGGGCCACGGACTGGTGGTTGGTGACCACTGGGTTAATGGACATAAATCAAAACTACACACTTTGATGGCGACATCCTGATGCAGACGGTGTTGTTAATACATCCATCACTTTTGAACATAGTGTAGCAGGCTGATTCAATGGGGAGAGGTTGTGTGTGTGTGTGTGTGTGTATATATATATATATATATATGTAAAGTTTGGCGTAAAAGCAGGGGAACAGGGAAGATGGTTAAAATTGATGGGAAGATGGATGGAGCCAAATACAAGACCATTCTGGAAGAAAACCTGATGGGAGTCCGCAAAAGACCTGAGACTGGGATGGAGATTTGTCTTCCAACAAGACAATGATCCAAAACATAAAGCAAAAGCTACAATGGAATGGTTCACCAATAAACATATCAAGGTGTTAGAATGGCCAAGTCAAAGTCCAGACCTCAGTCTAATTGAGAATCTGTGGAAAGAACTGAAAACTGCTGTTCACAAATGCTCTCCATCCAACCTCGCTGAGCTCGAGCTGTTTTGCAAGGAGGAATGGGCAAAAATATCAGTTTCTCCATGGGTAAAACTGATAGAGACAGACCCCAAGCGACTTGCAACTGTAATTGCAGCAAAAGGTGGCGCTACAAAGTATTAACTCAATGGGGCTGAAAAATGAGGCAAAAGGTCACGGGGGCCAAATAATTTCGCAAGGCACTGTATGTATATATATATATATATATATATATATATATATATATATATATATATATATATATACACACACAGTGTTTTTTTTTTTCGGGGAGACGACCAAGGAGGACACCACTGCTGAATAAAAAATTTAAAAAAAGCGAGACTGGAATTTGCAAAAATGCATGTTGACAAGCCACAAAGCTTCTAGGAGAATGTCCTTTGGACAGATGAGACCAAACTGGAGCTTTTTAGTAAGGCACATCAACTCTATGTTCATACTCAAAAACCAAGCATACGGTGAAAAGAACACTGTCCCTACGGTGAAACATGGAGGAGGCTCAGTAATGTTTTGGGGCTGCTTTGCTGTTATCTGGCACAGGGTGTCTTGAATGTGTGCAAGGTAAAATTAAATCTGTAGACTATCAAGGCATTCTGGAGAGAAATGTGCTGCCGAGTCTCAGAAAGCTTGTTCTCAGTCGCAAGTCATGGGTCTTCCAACAGGACAACGATCCAAAACACACAGCCAAAAAAACCCAAGAATGGCTGAGAGAAAAGCGTTGGACTATTCTAAAGTGGCCTTCCATGAGCCCGGATCTGAATCCCATTGAACATCTGTGGAAGGAGCTGAAACATGCCATTTGGAGAAGACACCCATCAAACCTGAGACAACTGGAGCAGTTTGCTCATGAGGAGTGGGCCAAAATACCTGTTGACAGCTGTAGAACGCTCATTGACAAATACAGAAATCGCTTAATTGCAGTGATTGCCTCAAAATGTTGTGCAACAAAATATTAAGTTATGGGTACCATAATTTTTGTCCAGGCCTGCTTCATTAGTTTGTTTTTTTTAAATAATTATGTTAATCAGCAATTCAAAAGTGATGGCTGATTTTGATTATTTAATTTTCAATATTTTTTTATTTATAGTTACTTTTGTAAGTTTCAAGTGATTTCAGTGATAATTGTGGGTTTTTCCTTCTTTAACTGAGGGGTACCAACAATTTTGTCCACGTGTGTGTGTGTGTATATATATATATATATAATATATTTAGTAAAAAAACAAATGAAATTGGCTTTCATAATAGTTATAATTATTATAAGATATTATAGTTATGATAATGTCAGGTTATGTTCGGCCAGAAATACAGGATGCACTTAGCACATAAAAATCAGCAGTTTGATATTTATTTCCCAATTGAAGTAACTAATGAAAAGATACAGGCCTATCAAAAACCAGGGATCACCAACGTAGTGCCCGCGAGCACTGGGTAGCCCCACATTAGTAGCCCGCAGATCTGTACTGCAAATAGTTTACAACAATAGTTGTGATTTTCTAGGAATTTCACCAACACTTATGCATTCACAACATAAATTATTTACTACAGTTGTTTCTTAAATATTGTGAGAAATCAATAATTGATCAGGGTCTTCACATAAACTGTTAACCCATCGAATTACTCAGTACCAACAAAAAAGCTCTGGGTTTCAAATAAGTTGGTGACCCCTGCTGTAAACACTGCTCCAGCTGAAAAAGGGCCTGCTATTATATATTACAAATTGACAAAATCTCATCTCTACTCGTTGTTGTGGCCTAATCTCACCTGTTATGGTCTGTAATTTGTACATTTATTATTTAAAAGGTAATCAAAATGTAACCTTGCTACATTTCAGGAGTATGTACAATATAGTTTTGGTCATAAACGACAATGGAACTCAGCCATCACATTGGCTTGCGTAGCATGGCAAATTTGTGTCTTAACAATCACTATATATTAATTATATTGATAATAGTAATGTGATGGGGTGAATTTATTTTAAAAAAAAGCTTGCTGGCTGACACATTCAACTCAAAAACAGGGTAACTTCATTGGGGCCTAGCAAAGCGGCTCAAGAAAATGGATGAGTGAAGGACTGGTGTAAATGTCAATTCCAATCTTTTTTTTTTTGGTCACTCTGGTGCAGACTTGTCCTTTGTATGTCTTTTATATATAAATTTGCAGTACTCAGTGTTTGTGAATTTCGTATTTATAAAGTACCATTTTCAAAATAAAACTTTTGGTATCTATGTTGTGTTTGGTCTGACAGCAAAAAAAAAAAAAAAACAAAACCCAAAACAAAAAACACAAGAAGTTCCAACATGCGTACAACAGCTTTATTTAGAAATTTTACATTCTCATAACATAAATTAACCCAACGTTAGATTCATGAATAATGCGTTACAAGTTGAGGGCAGATGTTTTGCTGAGTTCGTTCCGCGAAACCCATGGGGATAATATTTTGGGAAACCATTTGCAGCAGCAATTCATACAAAATTATTTATGGGCATCCTCTGTGATTAAACCTGTTGGGCTGGTAAGGAGCAGAGTACTTTCCTACATTGGCGGGGGGATGAAATATTCAATTATGTTATTGGGGTTTATGGGTGAAATGTTTTGGGGCTTCTCAAATGATTTTGAAATTGTACTTTTGTTTTAAATCGCATGGTAGGCTGGATCAAACGCTAGGTTGGTCTGTGTGGCTCACTTGAGACAACATATAATTGCCCATTTAAGTCAATTCATGACAGTCAACCCAACTCCGTCTTTTCCGCTTGTGTAAGATTAGTTCTGAGTGTCCTTGATGAATTGGGAGGTAACCATGACAGGAGAAAAATAGGCACTATGGTCACTAAGCATTGCACAGAAATTTGCTGGCAACCCTTTTTTGGGGGAGGGGGACAGAACGCCAAATATTATTTGCTTGAGTTCTTAACGGGAAAACAGAGGTCCATGAGCCAGGAGCTTTTCCAAACTCAAAGCTGAAAATGAGGTCCTAATTTGGCCCAAATCCTGAAGCTTGAAAGAAATGGGAAGACTTCTTTGGTTACGTGCTTTTCTGGTCTCAAGTTGGGACAAGTGTTATGAGACGGGAGAAAAAGTGGGTGGGTGAGTAGAGGGAGGCACAGAAGAACGCTGAGCGCAGGCTTTCGAGCAGGGCAAGACGCTCGTGTCGGCTCCCTCGCAATGCCCAAAAACATCGGAGCATGCAGCCTTTTTAGGCCTTCATCAGGGCGCTGACCACAGCGCGAGCATTCAGACTGCGCAGGTCGTTGTACGTCTGCCCTGTACCCACGAACACTATTGGTTGGCCCGTGATGTAAGTCATGGAGATGGCTGCGCCAACCTGCCAAGGAGAAAGCAAGTTCAAATCAATTAGGGCTGCAACTAACAATTGGCTAATCTGTTAAGTCGATGAATCGGATTTAAAAATGCACGTTTTAATTTCCATCTCTTCATTCAAATTGATAGCGCAGGGGAAAAGAAATATCCATATATTAATGATTCAGTTAATGCTTTGGTCACTAACTTATTGTAAAATACATCAGGAAAGAAAAAGCAATTATTTTATTTGGATTCAACAGATAATAACAGCCTGCTCTCATAGAGAAATGGATCATAAAATATTCACTGAGTGATTCGACAATCTTGGATTTAAAAAGGTGTCGAAACAATTATCACGAATCACTGATACATTAATTTGCTGTTGATTAATCGAGCTTTGATGTCTATTGGTGTCAAGGACAGCAATGACAGCAACACACCTTGTCGTCGATGGTGTCAAACTTGGTGAGCACAATGCCATCAATGAGGCGAGGCTTGTCAGACATAGAGTGGTCGGCAAGAGCCTGGTTGAACTTTACCTGGTTAGCCAAGAACAAGCAGTTCAAATCTTTACACATTTTTCGACAGTTTCTGAGAGAAAAACATGCAAAGGTACAACAAGCATTCAATGGAACCATTTCATGCCTATTTTTTTTTCTTTCGACGTGGCTAAAATGGTGCCATGGGAGACACTCTGGTTCCTGACATGTTTCACCCTTTTCCCACCAGCATCAAGTTTACATCAGCATCTATCCGGCGCAACAGTGGTGTGCAGTTAGCTCGCTGGCTAACGAGCTAAGGCAAGTTAGTACAGATAGTCTGCTGGCGTTGGCTGCTTGTTTTCTGTATGAAGTTAGAATATTCTTTTTCAAATTGTGTGTATCATTTTGTATCCATTACCTTCACTCAAATGGGCATGAATGAAAGGACTCACCAGTTGATCGACCGCCTCGTTGCCCACCAGAGCTTCCCCGACAAACAGCACAAGGTCAGGCATGTTGACAGCAATGAGTTTAGCCAGGGCTGTCATGAGGGGAGCGTTGTCCTGCATGCGCCCCGCGGTGTCCACCAGCACCACGTCGAAAGCCTGGTTGCGAGCTGGAAGGACACATGGATAGTGATGTCACAACATTGCATAGTTTTCTTATGAAACTTTCTGTACTGGATGGGTTAATGATCCGTTACAATGGTGTGTTTAGGGGTGACTAGTTTTGCTCTGTTAAAATTTGCTTGTGTCCCAGTCTGATATTAAGCCCATATCAACTGGAAAAACAATATTATACTAAAGCTGCAAGCCAGACCTGTGCACGTTGGAGGATGAACAGGTCGAGGGTATGAACATGTTTGGGTATGAACATGTTTTGTGCATATGCAGGTGAACATTAGAACCAAATGTTTTAGAAAAAGTCACACTTTCATAAATATTTGTTCAATGGGCTCAACTAAGCAAATAGAATCGCAAAAATGGTATTATAGTACAGTGGGCCCCCGGTTTACGAACTCCCCGTTTTTACGAATTTTTCATCTTACGAACGTGGATCGCATCGTTTTTTGTCCCCCTTGTACGCACAAACCTTTCATCTTATGAACAATCCAACATGCCGGTCAGTGTGTCCGCACTATTTTTTTCGCTTTGCTGCATCAACATAATTAACTATTCTCGTATATCACGGAAACGCCGATATGCTATTGGTTTTATAAAGTCACAGGCACGGTCTCAGTCAAGGAGATGCCGATATGCTATTGGTCGATTAAGGTCATAGGCACAGTCTCAGTCACGGAGATGCCGATATGCTATTGGTCGATTAAGGTCACAGTCACGGTTTCAGTCACGGAGATGCGGATATGCTATTGGCCGGCGTCACGTCAATCACAGAAATGCTGATATGCTATTGGCTGAACGCCTTCATCTAGCTTGATGGCACAGCTGGTCGGTGTGTTGTGAAGACTTTGCAAACTTTATCTGTTAGACATGGCTTCTAAAATTGCAAGTGGCGGTAAAGGAAGAAGTAAGAGGATGATGACAATAGAAACCAAGCAGGAGATAATAAAAAAATACGAAGGAGGCGCACGCATAGTTAACCTTGCAAGTGAGTGTGGCCGTAACCGCTCGGTAATCTTCTAAGGACAAGACTTTCCTTGCCAGGGGACAGACCTCGGTCAACAACAAAACGGAGTGGCTTCTTCCATTATGGATTAAAGAGAAGGAAATCGCCGGTGATATGTTCTCGTTTGAGAAAAGTTCTCGTTTAAGAAAATAAATAAATAAATTCTGCGAGTTCGTCTCTGCTCCCCTCCGCCTCCACTCAGCTCAAGTCATGTTGCCCCAAAGGTAAATGCCATTTTTCCTTTGTCTATGTTATTTACTTTAAGTGTACAGTAGATTATGTTACTAATTTTTAATATGTGTATAAAATCGTGATGTCTTTACCTAAGGTTTTTGCACGCGTTGCACGCATTCACTAATTAACATAGGTTTGGATTGCCCGTCAAACGAGCAATTCCGAGTTACGAGCATAGCCGCTGAACGGATTAAGTTTGTAACACGGGGGCCCACTGCAATTCCTGCCAGGAGGTGATTCTAGCACTACGATGGAATGTACGTTTGTTAATGTCTGTAGGAATAGACTTTCATTCAACATGTGAAGTTGTGAAAAGATGAGATCATCTGGGCAAAATTAATGCTGCATTTCCTCTTAGGATAAGTCGTCGTAATGAGCACTGCTGTATAGGCCATGGCCATTATCAAAATATTAGCGTAATATCTGGTGGAGGAAATTAGGCATGTAAGAACACCTGTCAGAAAAAAAAGGGAAATTACTTTGACAGGCGTAAGAAGGTACATAAAAATAAATATGTACATTTTTTTTTGCAGCCACCAGGTGGCGGCCAAACGACAACGAAAAAAAGTGTGTTGAACATTGGACTCCCATCACATGTATGAAATTTAGTGACGATCATCCTGATCCAATTCAATTTTACCATTCTAGCCAGACATTGCCCATAACTGAAAATTCATAAAACTTGAGCTCCTTCATGTTCCCTTTCTCAATATTCTCCCAATTTTCAGTTAATTTACTGAAACAGGCATAGCACAGTACATGAAAGTGTAAAAATCAACTTTTAGTCTGATAATGGTCTATGCCAAATTGGAAGTTGATTGGCTGAACAGTATAAGAGAAGGCGGCAGCAGTTGAAGACTTACAAATGCCCATAAATGCGTCAAAATTGCACATTCAAAAATTCGTAACTCTTTTTCTGTGCATTCTAGCATATGGCTCTCTTTCAATATTTTTTATGTCTTAGGTCCTAAGGTTTTTTTTAGGTCCTACATATGCGTAAAAATGTTGGTAGCTGTAAGTCAAAGTAACCGGGTTTAGCAGCAATCTTTCGACGATAATGACATTTTTTGGTCACACTAAGTGGCGCTTGCAGTATGACAAAAAATGGTTAGTAGGTGTGTTCTACATTGGACTCCCATCAACTATATGAAGCTTTGAAGAGATAAGACCATCTGGGCCCAATTACAGCAACTTTGTTCGTATTGGCAAGCCAGCGGACTTTGAGGCGACGCACTGGCCGCACGCATTGGCGAAAAGTCGTAAAATTTGAGAACATTCATGTTCCATGCCTCAATGCTATTATGGCCAATTTTAAGTTAATTTGGGCAAACAGGATTAGCACAGTACAAGAATGAGTTTTTGTCACTTGCGACGAAGGGACATTTGAAACATGTATTTTGAAGCCCCACCCCCATCATATGTTAGCCAATCTTCACGAAATGCTGCCCAGTTGTGCCCCTATTTCAGAAAATGTAGCACGCCAAATGTGAAGTTGATCAGGTCAAGGGTTTCAGTACCAAAAAATGTACAAAAACGGACCAAATGGCTCGTTCAGAAGTTGATAACTCTGGTTCTGTACATCCTAGCATATGGCGTGCTATGCTGTTTATGTAGGTCTTGAGGTCCTACATATGTGTACAAAAATTCGTAGCTCTAGGTCAAACAGGTCGGAACTGAATGCAGTTTTAGGATCATCTGGGTTCAATTACAGCAACTTTTACTGATTTGGGGAAACATCAGACTTTGAGGTGGCGCATAGACCACACCCTTTATCACAACGTCGTAAAATGTAGTAACCTTCATTCTCCATGTCTCGATGCTATTCTGACAAATTTTCAGTTCATTTACTCTTATGGGCTTCACACAATACATGAAATTGTAAAAAAATGTCATTTTTGTCTGTAACTCGGTGGCACTATAATTAATTTGAAAATTTATCATGCAGATGTTTTAAGGCAATGACAAGTACATTTTCTGTAGTTTCAGATTTTTCAAAGCTTGCACGTTGGGAGTTAATAAGGTTTTTGTCGCTCATGGCGAAGGAAATTTGAAACACATATTTTGAAGCCCCGCCCCCATCATATATGTTGGCTGATCTTCACGAAATTTCGCCCAGCTGTGATCCTATGGAGAAGAACAATAGGGACCACGCAGCGGTTTGCTGCTCAGGCCCTTAATACATCAGTATATATTTAGAATCTTCAATATTAGCGCTTGTGTACAGGCAGAATCTGCCTGAATGTGGATTCCACATACTGTGTTGCTGCGTTGTGACTAGGTCATTGCGCTATGGTTCACCAGCTTACACAAACCTTGAAAAATCTAGTCCGCTGCAGTGACCCATGGGCAATTCCACAGTTCAAAAAGCACCAAACAGGAAAAACAATGTGATCTACACCTGGATGAAACCAAAAGCGACTACTTCTCCTTCTCTATGCCATTGCCAGCGAATCAAAATGAGTAAATTCCTTCCTCCTGCTAACTGGCACTGTAATGTGTGTACAAATATATATTAATGTTTGAGTCACCATTCTATCAATTTACTTGAATGTTAAAACAAATACTGTATGTCGTCACCTATTGTAAATAAAGCATGCAATTAAGTGTTATCCACGCAAACTTTCGACAAAAGGTGTTTGCTTTGTTTACTTTTTTTTAATTGCTTGGGTTGATAGTCCTCGCGCAAGCGCAGTATGACCTTCCAGGGACTTGCAAAGCAGTATGTAGAAGGAGAAGAGGTCGGCCGTGCAGCTACTGTTGCTGACTATAGTTTTGAATAGTAGCAACAAATCATTTTTGATCCATATTCTGCAAGGTTTGTGCTGCACATGGTCCGCAGTGGGTAACAAAACATGCGCTTTCAAGTGAAGACTGAATGTTCAATCCACATTCGCTAAGCATAGCTGTCATTTGTAGCAGAGGAGAAAAAGAATACCTCGGTGATAGAAAACCCTACAAGATAAATGCATACAGTGTAACTCAGGTATACAATCATCAGTATTTACTCAAGGTGTAGTAAAAGGTCATGGAACATCGATTGTATGGGAGGCAGCTGCATGCAGCTACTGATTGAACCATAGGGACATACAGTACTTCTGTCTAGAGCAGTGTTTTTCAACCTTTTTTGAGCCAAGGCACATTTTTTTCATTGAAAAAATCCCACGGCACACACCAGCTGAAAATGGGGGGGGGGGGGCTTATAATAACAATATAAGTGTTATATTGTTAATATTTGTGTTTTTTAATATTGAAGAATGACATATTATAACGTCTTGAATAGGAATCAAATAAACACAAAGAATAAAGTATTTTATAATTTTTCATATTTATACTCACTCAGTGTGAAACCTGGGCCTGTTTGGATGAACACAGGGCTGATATCCTGGAAGGAATTGATGAAAGACACACACGAAGCTCTTCCTCCACAGCTCTCAGTCTTTCTCTGTGTTTAGGTTTTACAGCAGTCAGGCTTGAAATGTGTGTGGAAATTGAGAGCAATGTCAAAATAGCTTTGTTGGCCAGCATGGGGAACTCCTTGGCAGCTGCCAACCAAAAACTGTCCAAAGGTAGATCAGCAATGCTTAGCTTGAGACCACGATCTTGTCTCAGTTCAGTTAGTTCCTCCTGCTCCTGTAAAGTCATGTCCTTTCCAACAGCTGATGCTGAGCTGAATGGGTCCCTAAACCAGTCAAAGCACTCCGTGGAGGCTGAAGAGAAATAAAATGACATCTTCTCCTCAAGAGTTTTCAAATGTTTTATTATCTCACACAGTGCAGCAGTGTTAACATCTTGCCACTTATTGGTGAGTGGGAACATTTCAAGATTGCCACTTTCCACATGTTTCTGCCAGAGTTGCACTTTTGAGCGGAATCCATTTATTTTATCAGTACTTGTAAGCAGGTTTTCATTTGGGCCTTGCATTTGTGTGTTCAGTTCATTCAGACGACAAAAAATATCTGCCAGGTATGCCAACCTTGCACACCACTCATCACTTGCAAGCAGCTTTGCGTAATCGGACACCTCATTTGTCAGAAACACTTTTCCAGATATTCTGATGTGACACGAAAAATTCCTCTCCTGTTGTTTTTCCTGGCAAAGCCTTGCAAAATAGAAAGTTTTCTCTGATTGTGTCTCCATCTACAAAATGCACATTGGACAAGAGTTGAGCATGTCCACTTATATCAGTAGACTCATCAAGTTGCAACGCAAATTCATTACTGATACGGATCTTGTCCAAAACCACACTTTCTATGTCTGCAGACATCTCATCAATCCGTCTGGAAATTGTGTTATCTGAGAGAGGGACTTTGGCTATTTCTTTAGCCGCTTCGGGTCCGAGCATCTCATTTACAATGGCTTTGCGGCACGAAGTATTAATTGCTCTGCCACAGTGTGGGACTTTTTTTTATTTAGCCACAAGTTCAGCGACGTGGAAGCTAGCTTTAAGGGCTCTCTCGTTTACCTTTGCAGTTTTTCTCATGAAAGTTGCTTGTTTCTCTGTGTGTCCACACAGGCGAACAAAATACTCCACACTTTTGTTTTGAAGTGAAGGATGTTTCGTTTGGAGATGGCGTTTAAGCTTACTTGGGACCATAGCACCGTTGGAGAGCTTTTCACCACATACCAAGCACAACAGAGTCGGTGCCGTATTATCTCCGGTAAAAGTAAATCCAAATGAAAGATAGCTTTCGTTGTATTGCCTCGCGCCAGAAACTTTGCTGGATGTCTTTGCTTTCTTTTGACCTCCACTCATACTAAGGCCTTCATCTTGAGTCCAGATTTTGTCCAGGGTCCAGTTCAGTCAGCTTTTTTCCTCTTTAAAAACGTATCCATCATTTTCAACGTCCTGCTATCCACCTGTCGCTGCATCTAAGCGTCACTAATTTGCTTGTCTCAAAGCACCAGGCAATTGGCTTACCTGCTGCTGCTGCCGCTAACTAGTATGGAAGAGTACTACACGAGTACGCTGCCAGGCGCTAGACGGCACAAGCACACAGATTGGATAATTTCCCACGGCACACCAGTGTGCCGCGGCGCACAGTGGTTGAAAAACACTGGTCTAGAGCACAGGTGTCAAACACCAGTGCTACATAGAGGGCCAATATCCTGCATGTTTTCAAACACTCACACAGACACACCTGGGTCAAATGATTAGGATCATTTGTGAGCTCCTTAGCTTGCTAATAAGCTACTCATTTGAATTCGGTGTATTGGGGAGAGAAAAGCGAAAAACGTAGGATACTGGCCCAAGAGGACTGGAGTTCCGCACCTATGGTCCAGAGAATGGAAGGTATTTGACCAGCTGGAGAGATAAAATACTCTGCTTCCAGGGAAATTCCACATACTGAGGTTATAAAGCACGCCCTTCTTAAAAAACAAAACAAAACATAAAACCAGAGGAGGAAAGCGCCTCTCCAGAATGGTTTAATCTGAAAGGGTGAAACCCTTTCCCTTTTATCAAAGACATTTGTTTTATTGGTAAAGTGAACACGAGGTCATGTACAAAGTTGCATGTACAGTGGCTTGGGAAACTATTTGGCCCCCTTGAACTTTGTGATCTTTTGCCACATTTCAGGCTTCAAACATAAAAGATAAAAAACTTTAATTTCTTGTGAAGAATCAACAACAAGTGGGACACAATCATGAAGTGGAACACACTTTATTGGATATTTTAAACTTTTTTAACAAATAAAAAATTAAAAATTGGGCGTGCAAAATCATTCAGCCCCATTGAGTTAATACTTTGTAGCGCCACCTTTTGCTGCAATTACAGCTGCAAGTCGCTTGGGGTATGTCTATCAGTTTTGCACATGGAGAAACTGATATTTTTGCCCATTCCTCCTTGCAAAACAGCTCAAGCTCAGTGAGGTTGGATGGAGAGCGTTTGTGAACAGCAGTTTTCAGTTCTTTCCACAGATTCTCAATTGGACTGAGGTCTGGACTTTGACTTGGCCATTCTAACACCTTGATGTTTATTGGTGAACCATTCCATTGTAGATTTTGCTTTATGTTTTGGATCATTGTCTTGTTGGAAGACAAATCTCCGTCCCAGTCTCAGGTGTTTTGCGGACTCCATCAGGTTTTCTTCCAGAATGGTCCTGTATTTGGCTCCATCCATCTTCCCATCAATTTTAACCATCTTCCCTGTCATTGCTGAAGAAAAGCAGGCCCAAACCATGATGCTGCCACCACCATGTTTGACAGTGGGGATGATGTGTTGAGGGTGATGAGCTGTGCTGCTTTTACACCAAACATAACGTCTTGCATTTGCTGCCAAAAAGTTCGATTTTGGTCTCATCTGACCAGAGCACCTTCTTCCACATGTTTGGTCTGTCTCTCAGGTGGCTTGTGGCAAACTTTAAATGACACTTTTTATGGATATCTTTAAGAAATGGCTTCCTTCTTGCCACTCTTTAATTAAGGCCAGATTTGTGCAGTATACGACTGATTGCTGTCCTATGGACAGACTCTCCCACCTCAGCTGTAAGACCTCTGCAGTTCATCCAGAATGATCATGGGCCTCTTGGCTGCATGTCTGATCAGTCTTCTCCTTGTACGAGCTGAAAGTTTAGGGGGATGGCCAGATCTTGGTAGATTTGCAGTGTTCTGATACTCCTTCCATTTCAATATTATTGCTTGCACAGTGCTCCTTGGGATGTTTAAAGCTTGGGAAATCTTTTTGTATCCAAGTCCAGCTTTAAACTTCACAACAGTATCTCGGACCTGCGCTTTAAACAGACCTCTGAGACTATCACAGTGCAGGTGCATTTATACAGAGACTAGATTACACACAGGTGGATTCCATTTATCATCATTAGTCATTTAGGTCAACATTGAATCATTCAGAGATCCTCACTGAACTTCTGGACATAGTTTGCTGCACTGAAAGTAAAGGGGCTGAATGATTTTGCATGCCCAATTTTTCATTTTTTATTTGTTAAAAAAGTTTAAAATATCCAGTAAAGTGTGTTCCATGTCATGATTGTGTCCCACTTGTTGTTGATTCTTCACAAGAAATTACAGTTTTATATCTTTTTGTTTGAAGCCTGAAATGTGGCAAAAGGTCACAAAGTTCAAGGGGGCCAAACAGTTTCGCAAGCCACTGTACTTATGTTTAAAAGAAAAAAAAAGTGAGGATTATATTTTATTTTCAAATATTTGATGCACATCTTATAAAGCGACAAAAAATGCATGCCAGGCATCAACATAACACCACAGATCTGCTGCAAAAGCAAACTTCAATATAAACACAAACCAACTAATAAATGGACGTACAGTACTTGCAATAGCCTTAGTAGGCTTTTGTTTTGACGTTGGCATTTGCAATAGAAGTGGCGATGTAATGGCTGGCTTAACACATCGTCTTGCCTCATTTATTCCAGCATTTTATTGCAATCACATCAATCAACACGCCCACAAACTCTGAAAAAAAGTCTCAATGCATTAAATGTCATAACTGCAAACTAATATACAATCTGTGCTTCCTGATCTATACAAGCTAAGTATCAAAAAGAATAATGGGGTGAAATCACTTCGCTAGTTTACTTTTTACCATCGACGGACCATCTCATCACTTATTGTTAACATCTCCTAAAATAACTCTGCTTCCATACTCTATCCAGCATTTCATTATAAAAGTCTTTAGAAATAATGATGACATTTTACCCAACATATCTGTGAGACATGTGAAACTAGGAAGTTAAAGTCACTTGCATATCTTACAAAAGGTCTCTTCCAAAAACGGTGAGGTTTCACCCACCGGTATTGGAGACACATTTAGCTAGGAGGTTGAAGTTTAATATTCTGATTGAGCTAAGCAAAATGTTTGTTGAGATTTTTAGACACGTCGCAATGTGTTTATGTCAAAGGTCACCTGTATTTCTGAAAAAAGACTTGTTTCAAAAAATGGTGAGATTTCAACATGTCTTGAGACATGTTCAGCCATGGAATTTCAAATGTTATAATATATTCTGCATCTGAGAAACAGAAAAAGCTTTGGGCTGACACCTAGGCCATCAGTCAGTATCATAGGTCACCTGCATCTCATAAAAGTGCACGTGTCTTCAGTTGTCTAGAATCAGGCAGCTTGCTCAAGGCTAACGCTCCCGAAAGTAGCATCAAAGCCTGGAAGGTCGCCAGGCCTGGCCTTAAGCACTTGCATTGGCCTGCCTAGTGCAAGCCATTGATTAGCAGAAAATACAACCTTTTTCTTTTTTTTATTTACCGTTGCTCAGTGTTAAATGACCACTTTAAAAACCGCAGCAGATGATGGCCCTACAGTAAAAACAATGTCACACCCATTTTTCTCCCTTTTTTCTAGTTTCACTTAGTTCCATACTAAAATGTTTGCAAATTCAATGAGTCTAATGTTATTGGTTGTTTTGACTTCATGCTTAACACCTACTGCCAGCGGCTGAATTCTGGCTGACAGACACTTCGAGCAGACAAGAGATTAATGGAGAGACTGAAAGAAGAACCACGGTAGAAGGCAAGTATCAAAAGGAAGTATAGTAGCATTAGCTTTATTTTCCACTATACCGCTTAAACCTATTCCAATCCACTGAATTGGAATGATAGAAAACTGTAATATCGAAAGCATGACTGGGGATGTTGTCAGCCTGCTGCATTTATTATTTTGACAGAACGGTGCTAACATTAGCTTCCCCACATAACAGTGAGTCATTAGTAACCGAGGTAGAAATCTAGGTTTGTAAAGATATAGAAACGAATAACATATTTATTTGTATATCTTTTCCTAAAGCACAACTTTGCCAAGTGCACATTAAGGCATCGTTTCACTCAGCCATTTAGGAGCATTGAACGTCGGTCAAAGGTCATTTTTAAGCGATCATTTTCAAACGGGCTTTGCAGTATAGCCTAGCTTAATGACACAGTCACACTAACTTGTTCATGAGCAAGGAGGCCGAGGAGCGGTCCACACACGCAGTTTTATGGGAAGCTTTGGTAGGCAAATATTACTGAGACCAACTTATTCGAACTTTTCTTATCAGATGTTGACGGAGCAGCAGTTAATTTAATCGCTGGTTGGACAGAACTAAGATAACTGAACTATTTTCATCTTCATTTTTTCAGAGGAGAGCATGCTACGGCTCTAGCAGAAGCATACTGCTACGGTGAGAAAACATGTTTTTTATCGACACGAACTATTTTGCAAAAAATATTAAGAAGCTAAAACAAAAAGCGAACTTTATGAAAGAAGCTGTAAGAGTATGTTTCGAATTAAGGAGCAATGCTTTATGATTTTTTTGTATTGTGAATCAACACAAATAATGTAGCTACTTTTTAGAGCAGCGCTTCGTTATTTTTGAATGCCTATAATGTAATAGGATTAGATAAGAGCGTTAATGATCCACAACCTTTTGAGGGGTAAATTCATATTGAAAGTAGATTATGTCAATTTCTAATGCACTTTTTAGTTGAAGGAGCAGCAATGAACAAATAGATTATTGTCCCCCTTTTATATTTTCACAAGTTTCTTGTACATTGTCATCAGTGAGCTATTATAATTGTAATTTCATTCAGGACAGAGCAAATATTTTATAAATGAAATTGTGGATTATTTTGCTTTTGGCAAAAGCAATAATTCATCAATTTATATATTTTTTCTTTCTTTCTCTGTAGATAAATTGTAAGGCAAGGGCAATTTCACTTAAGCATAGTATTGTTGATTGAGACTAATAGTATTCTGCATTTTGGGAGATGTCAAAATAATGCCTAAAGAAAAGTTTTTTTCATCCTTTCTATTCCCCTAGCCACGGATACAGACAGTCTGCTTCTCACTTTCATAAAGTCAAGGCTTCCTAAACTGAAACACCCTGAGCCTTTGCTAGAGCATCTGCAAGGTTTAGGAGCTGATAACTTGGATCATCTGAGCTTCCTGCAGGAGTGACCTCCTTTTGATCTTGAGACCAATTGAAGCCAGAAAACTTCTGGCAGCGCTCAAAAAGAAAAGTATGTGTTTAAATTTGTACATAATAAAGTTCCGGGTAACTTACAATTAAAATATGCTTATTCGGTACACCAGTTCAATTTAGGTTGAGACATGTTTTGTCAGTATGATTAAATAATCCTGTTATTTTTCCTTTTTTTTAAAACCAGCAATATGTCTTGGACAGTACGTCAAGCAATGAACATTTAAGCACAGCCAGCACCATTACAAGTCCATTCAGTCCAACAGATTCAGACACGATGGCGTTTTCTGGTTAGTGGACGAATCGGTTGCACAAAATCACTCTTTGTTAGTTGGTCGGGAATATTACTGTATTCCTCCAAATATAGGACACACCTTTTTTTCCAAAATAAAGGCCAAAAGCATGGGTGTGTCTTTTAAATGGTAACTTAAAAATTAGATTACAAAAAACAGTATTATCACTAGAACATTTTTTGACGATATCAGACCGATATCAGAGTCAGCTAGAGCGAATTAGGTGAAACTTGCCTGAAATACTCCTACTCAATCATATAGCAAATACTTATTTATGAAAATTAAAATATAATTTACGTATATAAATACAGGGAAGTTGTACAATAATTTTTTTTTTCTCACCCCAAAAAACTTTTTACATTACAGTGGGTCCCCGTGTTACGAACTTAATCCGTTCAGCGGCTACGCTCGTAACTCGAATTGCTCGTATGACGGGCAATCCAAACCTATGTGAAGTAGTGAATGCGTGCAACGCGTGCAAAAACCTTAGGTAAAAACATCACGACTTTATACACATATTAAAAATGAGTAACATAATCTACTGTACAGTTAAATTAAATAACATAAATATACAAAGGAAAAATAACATTTACCTTTGGGGCGACGTCACTTGAGCTGGTTGGAGGCGGAGGGGAGCAGAGACGAACCCGCAGAATTTATTTATTTATTTTCTTAAACGAGAACGTTTCTCAAACGAGAACATATCACCGGCGATTTCCTTCTCTTTAATCCATAATCGAAGAAGCCTCTCCATTTTGTTGTTGACCGAGGTCCGTCCCCTGGCAAGGAAAGTCTTGCCCTTAGAAGATTGCCGAGCAGTTACGGCCATACTCACTAGCAAGGTTAACTATGCGAGCGCCTCCTTCGTATTTTTTAATCATCTCCTGCTTCCTTTCTATTGTCATCATCCTCCTACTTCTTCCTTTACCGCCACTTGCAATTTTAGAAGCCATGTCAAACAGATAAAGTTTGCAAAGTCTTCACAACACACTGAGCAGCAGTGCCATCAAGTTAGATGAAGGCGTTCGGCCAATAACGTATAGGCATTTCTGCGATTGACGTGATGCCAGCCAATAGCATATCTGCATCTCCGTGACTGAGACTGTGACTGTGACCTTAATCGACCTACAGCATATCGGCATATCTGTGACTGAGACCGTGACTGAGACCGTGACTGTGACCTTATAAGACCAATAGCATATCGGCGTTTCCGTGACATGCGAGAATAGTTTATTTATTGATGCAGCAAAGCGAAAAAAATTGTGCGGACACACTGACCGGCATGTTGGATTGTTCGTAAGACGAAAGGTTTGTGCGTACGAGGGGGACAAAAAACACCGCGGTCCACGTCCGTAAAATGAAAAATTAAATTAAAATGAAAAATATTTAATTAAATGAAAAATATTGCAAAACTTAGTGCGTCCTAAGAAAATCCCAGAATTTGACCTTAAAATTAAGGGTGCATCCTATAAACAGGTCCATCTTATATTTGGAGAATTACGGTATGTAAATTAACTATAATGTTCTGTTTTATACAGGCTACCAAGCTAAAAACGAACAATTTTAGCCAAACGCTGATAAGTAAAACTCGTGAACTCACACCCATGTGCGCATGCAGGTAAACAGTTGCACTGCTGCATTGCTTAGTTTTTTTCTTTGTTTTCCTGTTTCCATTCCTGCTATCAGTGTCACTACTACTACTTCTATGATGGGGTTAAATGCCATTACACTATAGAGTATTTGTTGAAAGATATGAGTATACCAATGTGAGTTATGGCAGTAAGTAAGTAAATGTTGCTTCCCTTGCTCTTGAAGTACTTCAATGAAGATTTACAACAAATGTTCCACAAATTGATCAAACAACCCTGCCCTTCGAAGTGGACTGTACAGCACTTCCAAGTACACCTTGTATTGTTGTCTGTGGTACAAGTATTTATCTCCTTTTCCAACACATATAAGATGCAAAAAAACAAAAACAAAAAAAACCCAGAAAACTATTACTACTTTTACTCTTGTTAATGTACTGTTACAGTTGTAACATGATGATTCAATTAAAATGTTCGTTTTTCCACTTGTTCCTGTCCACAACAGAAAACTCGACTTGGCTGCAGAGAATTTTTGCTGTCTGTTGAGCAGACCATTGTCAATGGCCACATAAGAATCTTCCTAGATGTTTTTTTTTTTTGCTGATGTTTGGGTTTTACTACTGGATGAATATACATACCCAGCAGCCCAAGCATCGACTTTGGAGTTCCCACAGCGATAAGCCACCACTACTCAGTTACTGTATTGTCACCATCAAAAGACGCACATTATTTCAAAGCGCACTCTCTGTTGGGGGTGCTATTGCTATATACAACACACACACAGGGTGAATCGCACTATTGGGCGCACGCATGGGATAACAAATGTTTCACTTAGCGTATTTTCATGACTTCATCCCTCCCAAGCCGCTCGCAACTTGACTTTGAATGTTATATTTACACCAATGTCCAGCGGATGCAGTTATTGTGCTGTGCGGGGATGAGAAATCTCGTGGCATTAAATCTCGCAAGATCTTGTGGCGTCCCATCATCTCTAGCCTCACAACATTTTGTCTTTCTAAGATCCTACACCCCTACACACATACCTATGACCTCAGGTCTGCAGGCCAGATGCTACTGGAGGTGCACAGAACAAATGCAAGTCTCAAGAGAGGATCAAACCTTTTTCATGGCCAAATGAATCCCTTTGGAATGACCTTGCTTTAAGTGCCAGACTAGCTTTGTCCACTTGTAAAACTCGTCATAAAACACATTCTTATGCATTTCGCTTTGATTCCCTTATTTCAATCTCTCCAATCATCTACATTCATTTGCATTCATACAAAGTACTTACGTGTTAAATTTTTCATTACATCACTGTTCCAGAGTTGTAAGTAAAACAAATACAACTATGTGCAAATATTTTCACAAGCAAGTTCTCTACAATTTTGTGTAACAAATGTTTGTAAATGGAAGAAAAAAAAATTCAGTCCAATCCACAAATACTGATGTTTTTTTTCTATTCTCATTTGACAGGTGCATCTTCAACATAAATCGAGACAAAGGCTCAAAGGTGGAACGGAACACCAATAAAAACAAGCGGCAGTCAATCCCAAGATCCTTTCCCTGATAGCCAAAATCGAGGACTACAAATGGAGAGGCTACACGTTGTATTTAAATATGTTATTAGATTATAAATTAAGTTCAATGTTATTTGTTTTTATACATCATACATGTGTTATTCATTTCCACGTTTCCTAGTTCTTTGCTTTTCTCTTTCCATTCCAGTTGAGTTTTATTTTATTTATTTTTTCAGCTTCAGGCATTTTAAATTTTTGATTGCATGGTCAGGTGATTAAAAATAATGAGAATTGAAATTCGCATGTTTGTATCATTTAATAAGTAGTAAAGTGCTATGACACGTTATAAAATATCAAATTATTGTATGCGGTTAAATGGCATCTAATACCAAAAATAGACAGCTTTTGACTTGAAATAATGCCATTTAAACCAATTTATAGCAGCACATGTCTGTAAAAATATGTATTAGTCATATTACTGAGTTAAATACCATCTTTATAGTTTCAAAGTTTCAAAGTTTGAAATCATAATATATTTGTAATTAAACATAAAAAACGTAATAGCTAGCCATGTGGTATGACCTAAAACTAAATTCTTGTGATTTTATTCTAAAAAATGTTTTTTTCAAAGATTTTTCGCATCTTTTGAAAGATGAATCATTATTTTATGTCATAAACTGTAATACACCAAAAATTCGTTATTAAACAACACCTTTCTATAAATAAGGCATTAAAAACAGCTAATAACCAAATATTTCTGTAAATTTAAGCATTATTAACCATAATAGAACGTTTAATTACGATATTTAGACGTGATTAAATTGTTTTATGACGTAAAAATTGTTAAATAAATGTTGAAATAACCTGAAAAACGAGGTTAATCCTGTAAAATGAAGAATTAAAACTGTATTTTAACTATGGAAAAAATGTAATTTTACAGGAAAGTATTTTCCTGTTATTTTACGGTAAAAAAATGGCGCCCTAGCTGCCAGAGTTTAACCGTTTTTTTTTCCAGTGTATTCTGATCTGTTGCAACCACTATTGAAAAGTATAATTCGATAAAGTCTCTTCTAACAATTCAAACTAACAAATATTATAACAGCATGTATAATTTCTGGTGATATATTCTCAGATCACTATTAGTATTCGCCGGTACCTTAGACTGCAAAATTGGTATCATTTCGCCAGTAGAAAAGTGCATCGGAAGACCACTTATTAGAGTAGTAGATTCTAACTATGTAACTTAAAACAATGCCTATGGAGTTTCTGTAGATGGCAGTTTGAGCACGGAACACTTCGATTTACTATATCATTTCCCAATGGAACATTTACAGATTAATGCATCCAATTACATTACACTCAAACCAACTTGGGTGCCAACCAGTATTTTGAAGGGTCATAAATATTTTCGTCTTGAAGGAAGTTTAAAACATCAACACAATCTTACCATAGGCAATTGCCTCCATTGCAATTCCAGCAGCATCTTTCCCGTACCCCTTCTCATAGAGTTGGACCATGGTTCGTCCTCCATGCTTCTCTGGAGGGTGAAGCGAGTTCAGTCGGCGCTGGTGGGTTCGCAGCTGTTCCACCGCCCCGGCACGGAACGTGTCACAGGCTGCGATCAGCACTGTGAAACCGTTCTCAATCAGCCAAAATGAGATCTGGGCCGACAAGAGGACAGGGGTCGATCATGTGAATATGACATCGTCAAAAAATAAAGCCAAAGGATGGGCGAGCTACCAGGTGCCCGAGTATCGTGGAACTAGAAAGTACAAATTAGAAGAAGAGAAAATTGCCATGATTTTCATGAAAATTCAAAGAAAATTCTGAATTGTAATAGGTCAAATGTTGGGCATGTTACTTCAAAACTGTAATATATTTATTACTTATTACTGTCATTCCAAAGTAATTAGTTAAATTATAATATTAGTGTATTTGAAATGTAAGGCATTACATTACAATTGCATTACTCACCAACATACCTAAAGATATGGATTTGGCTTTCTGAATGAAGTTCATTACTCTCATTAAACATCCAGTGGAATAATCTTAGCACTCTCACTACCGATTTTTTTTTTTAATGAATAAATAAATACAAATTATGGCATATATTACTCGGTTATGAGTCTAGGATACCTGGAAAATTAGATTTAAAAATTACCACTTCCACAGATTAGGTTGCAGGGTCTGGGATTTTTTTGTCCCATCAGTATTTCATAATAATAATAGTTAAAAAAAAAGAAAAAAAAAACCTGCCAGAGACGTGAAAATGATCATCAAACGCCCAGAATACATAGTAACCAGTGTCATCTACAGTATAGTAACACACATATATAGCACATATTATCAATATATTTCCGCAGTACTAGATGGTTAATTCACAACGCAAGCTACCTTGTTGACAGTAAAGGCAGTTGCCCAGTACAGGCTTATTGTGTGTACAAAAGTTGCTAAATGCCCCTAGAGTCTGAAGATAAGTGTGCCATGAACCGCTGGGATGTCATTTCATCTTATTGCTACCTTTCCTACGCCCACTGTCATTTCTTCAAAAGCGCAGGGACGCATTGTCCCAAAAGGAGTTAAAGGGTTAAACTAAACTTGAGTAAAATACTCAAAATAAACTCAAAATAAATAAAACTGCTTTTATTGCTGGAAATGTAAAATAAAAACGTACAAATAAAACAACTAAATTCTCTGCATACCAACACTACACCAGCACCATCCCAAGTCAACCAAATGAACTGCATTCATGTTATCAACAGCTCCAATCAATATTATAAATTTAAACGGTTTAGGGGTCTTTTTGAGCTATATAATGAATTGGAATGCGCATTACTGTCATTTGTACCGAGTAAAATATTACTAGTTTTTTTGTGAGTGAATAGCATGTCTGCCTCACAGTTAAATGAACCCGAGTTCAGATCTACCTTGCTCTGGCCTTCCTGTGTGGAGTTTGCAAGTTCTCCCCGAGCCTATGTGGGTTCCTCCGGGCACTCCGGCTTCCTCCCACATTACAAACAACATGCAAGGTAGGTGTATTAGACATACTAAACGGGGCAGCATGGCTTGGTGGTAGAGTGGTCGTCTCCCAGCCGAAAGGCCGTGGGTTCGATCCCCCGACCATCAAGACCATGTCTAAGTGTCCTTGAGCAAGACACTGAACCCCCAGTTGCTCCTGATGCTGCGTCATCAGTAGGTAAATGACTAGTTAGTGTAAAGCGCTTTGAGTACCTAAGGTAGAAATAATAAGTGAAAGTCCATTTACCATTTAAGAAAATGTCCTTAAGTGTGATTGGCTCCGTGAATGGTTGCTTGTCTCTGTGTGCCCTGCAATTGGCTGTGCCAAAATAACGATAGTGCAGCATTGACAGCTCCCCTCCCCTCTATCGCGACAAAAAAGTGGACAAAAAGTACAACAGCGACAGAAAGCCCCGCAAATGAGCGTAGCAACGTAAATTTTCGCGCTCAGTGTGCATGTAGCATTACACTACCACGTTACAGCAAAAAGTAATGCATTACAGTAATGACATAACTTTTGTAATGCACTACTACCAACACTGGGTCTTTCTTTCAAATGATGTTTCATTGTTTTTACTGGGAAAATTGGGTAACCAGAGAAGAAATTGTGGTATCAGTGACTACTCAAGAGTTGAGTATTCATACTGGTATAATTCGGAAAAAAATTATATCGAACATCCATCATACAAAATAGGTAGTTATCTCTCTCTCAGTGCATGTACAAATGTGGACAAAATTGTTGATACCCTTCATTTATTGAAAGAAAAAATTCACAGTGGTCAGGGAAATAACTTGAATGAAAAAAAGTACCGCATTTTTCAGAGTACAAGTCGACCTCGCTTAGAGGTCGACCTCCCATTTTTTTTTTCTTCAATTTAGGTGAATTTTACCAAATTGCAAGTATAAGTCTGCCCCTGACTTGAGTGGTTACAAAAAATGTGGCTGTTCAATTATAGCACATGGTGTTTGATATTTAAATAACAAAATTACAGGACTTAGATGCATTTCTTCATTGTATATCGAATTACATAGTGTTGCACAGGGTGTCTTAAATCTGTGCAGGGTACAATGATATCCCAAGACTATCAAGGGATTCTAAGCTCTTACAGCCATACCCTGACACAGTTCCAATCTTGAAAGCTAAGCAGGGCCATGTCTGGTTAGTAGTTGGATGGAAGACCACCTGTGAACAGCAGGGGCTGGCTGTAAGCATCTAGATGGGGACCAGGCCTAGGTGCATTGGGCCAACCAGCCCAAACGGTTACTTCTATTATAATCAAGGGATTCTAGAGAGAAAGGTATTGGCTAGTGTCAGAAAGCTTGATCTCAGTTGCAAGTCACGTATCTTGCAACAAGACAATGACCCAAAACACACAGCTAAAAACACCCAAGAAAGGAAAATGGACTATTCTAAAATGACCTTCTATGAGCCCTGTTCTAAATCCTATTGAACATCTTCGTAAGGAATTGAAACATGCTGCCTGGAAAAAGTGCTTCTTCAAACCTGAGGCAACTGGAGCAGTTTGCTCATAAAGAAGGGGCCAAAATACATGTCGAAAGGTGTAGAAGACTCGTTTACAGGTACAGGAATCGTTTTATTGCATTGATTGCCTCAAGGCTTTGTGCAACATGAAAATAATTTAAGGGTACATTTAAGGGTTGTTTCTTGAGCTTTAATTTTTTAATAATTCTGTTGAAGGATGGTTGAAAAGCAATGTCTGACTTTTATCTGCAAAAAAATCCTTTTTTTATTTACTTTAGTCACATTTAAGTTATTTCTCTGACCACTGTGAAATTTCTTTCATTAAATGATCTAATCTTATGGTTGATACAGTATGCTTTTCAATTCCCACCTGGACACTAAAAGTTCACCTTTGCCAGGTTAGTTGACTTTCCAACCCCGTTGACGCCACAGAACGTAATGACAAAAGGTCTCCTCTGGCTCTGTGCCTCCATAACGTCTCTCAGAATATCCACTCTGCGCTTGGGCTGCAGAATCTGGACCAGAGACTCTTGCAGGGCCATCTTTACTGTTGAGGCAACAGCTACACACAAAAATTTGCATCATTCAAATTTGTCACTTTTGGTGAAATCTGACCAATTATTGAGAAAAAAAATAGCAATGGACTGATTGCTTACTAGTGAAGGTGCCCATGACTTTGCCTTCCAGTTTTTTGGCAAGAGAGCCACAAAGCTGTAAGGCGATTTCGGCAGCTACATTCTTTGCTGCGAAGACCCACGATAATGGCCAGTTAGTGATTGTTACTGAGTAGGATGAAAGTGGAAAAAGGTGTTGATGTCCTACCAATAAGGTGGTCCCGCAGCTTTTCTAAAACTGGCTCCATGTCATCCAGATTGAGACTCTTGGAGCCCACCAGGCCCTTCAGCATTCCAAACATGCCGCCAAAGCCGCCACTCTTCTTGGTACTGACAAGATTCCACAACAATTTTCAAATGAGGCTTTGCACTCTCTGAGCTGTAAAAGTTAAAAAGCCATATACCTTGTCTTGATTGTTGCACTGACAACCACTCTCTCCTCTTCTACTTCCTCTTCTTTCTCATCATCACTGGAATCACATTCTACAGATGGCAAATCTCCAATCATGGAGTTCAGCTGCATCCCCTTAAACATGTAGATGTTATACGCAGTGTTCATTTAACAACTTAATTATTTTTTCAACGATTAGAGTTGATACATACAGAATCAACAGGTGCATCCTCGTTTTGGTCACAACCATTGGGAGAACTTTCTCCGTTCCTATCACTATAGTCCAGGTCCTTGGTACTGTTGCCTCCCATGTCCCAGACACGCCTTTGTTTCTCCTTGGGCTTCTGAGGCTTTGGAGACTTACTAGCAGCAAGACAACACACCACCATATCAATTAATAGCGTTTGTGACTAAAGGGACAGTGTGATGAGCTAAAATGTATTACAGTTGAATCCTCGCTACTTGGCGGTTCCACTATCGCGGATACGCCACATCAGGTATTTTTGTTCCATTACGCGGATTCACTACATCGCAGATTTTTTTTCGATTATGCAAATTGGCGACTTCAAGGATTTTTTTGTTACATATTGAACTTTTGCAATAGCTTCCAAGCATGCTGCTCCTGCGAAGGCTTGTACAGAGCCTAATCGCCAACAAAAAATGATGACAATTGCTGAGAAGGTGATACTTCTCGAAGGGAGAAGTAAGGCGGCCGTGGCCCGCCATTTGGGAGTGAGCGAATCCACCATTCGCTACATTAAGGACAAGGCAAACATGAGAAGACGGCTGACATCACAATTTGACAATTTAGTAAAGGAAATTTTTATGGCTCGTCATAAAATGATCGTCCGTATGGAAGCTGCTTTAGCAATCTGGATTGTCGACTGCCGACAGAAGAATAATCTTGTGAAGCCCTTTCTTTTGAAGTCTCGCGCAGCTGCGGTCATATTAGTAGCGGCCTCGGCGTTGAAGTCCAATCTGTACATGATCAAAGATGATGACAATGGAGAGATTACATTTGAAATACCATTTTATTATAAAAGAAATCTAGGGAAGAGGTTTTCAACTGTCTGGTGAACGTCGTCTTTGCTCCTGTTTCTGCCTCCTGCCTGTGTGTTGACAACAATAACTCATGTGCTTCATGAGTTATACTGCGCGTGCCTGTGGAGTTTTAATCTACTCCCGCCCCACAGGCACGTTCGTGTCAGTCATGAAGCGCATCCACAGCAAAAGGCACACACACACACATTGAGAGACACAGTAAGGAGCAGACGTTTGCCAGACCATTGGACATTTCTTACCTAGATTTATTTTATGATAAAATAGTATTTCAAGTTTAAACTCTCCATTGTAATAATCTATGATAGTGTACAGATGAGACTTTAATTCAACGTCCGGGCCTCTGATAACATGACCGCAGCTACGCGAGACTTCAAAGGAAAAGGGGAACAGTTCACTACTGTACAGTGTACAAGGTTTAATAATTTAGGACTTAATTAAATGTGTACTGCAGTAATATTTGTTTTAAATAATATGTATAGCATGAAGACTTTTCCCGTTTAAAATATTTTTATTTATTTATTTATTTTTAATGTGAAAAGTGGGGCCACTACTTAGCAGATTTTCAGCTATTGCGGCCGATTCCGAAACGTATCTACCGCAATAAACGAGGGTTCACTGTCATTAAATTTTTTTTAAAAAAGACCAAAAATCTCAATAATATACAACATACGTTTATTTTACGAAGATTTAGTAATCACTAATACATTACTGGTACAAAGGCTGTGCCGCGCCTCACTGGAGGCTGAAATGTTTCTGAAATGCTAAAAATGCTTTCTGCTACGGCTGCCAAAAGGAAAAGGACTTTGCCAACATAGTGTTGTGGTTGTTGGCTTGGTGAGTGTGGTCTTTTGGAAACACCAGTCTTCTCGTGTTTGCCTGCCTTTTGGGTGCTTCACCAAAATGGAGTAGATGACAGGCAGTGCTTTCTCCTAGTGCATTCATTGCACTTCTGGCATAAAAAAAAGCCTAAAAGAAAAAATAAACTACAAAACTAGAGCTGCAATCAGCTATAACGGGCCCTCGCAGACCTGAGCACGTTGAAGTATGAACAGTTTGAAGTATGAACACATTTGGGTATGAATGTATTTCTGCATATGCAGGCGAACAGTAGAAGTCAATATTTTAGAAAAGGTTAAATTCTCATTAGCATTTGTTCAACGGGCAAAGTAATTGGAGTCGCAAAATATGTAATATATTATTTTCTGCCACAAGGTGATTCTAGCACTACGATGGAATGTATGTTTGTTGATTTTTGTTTCATTCAATGTGTGAAGTCGTGACAAGATGAAATCATCTGGGTCAAACTACATCAGCATTTACTGTTACAATAAATCGTCGTAATGCGCACTGCTGTATAGGCCACGGCCATTATCAAAACATCATAAAATTTGGTGGGGGAAATTAGGCGTGTCTGAAGGCCTGTCTGAAAACAATGCAGTGATATTACTTTGACGGGCTCAACAAGGTACATATAAATGAAAATGTATATTGTGTGACCCACAATTTTTTTTCAGATTTTCCCCCTGTATCTTTTCCATTATTTGGCTGATTCAACTTTATATGTTAAAGATTGTTCATTCCACTTCCATACACTCTCTTTCACCTATTTATTGGCGTTTTTGCCAATTGAATACCCACACAATTTCCACATTTTTCAGTTTTTACCCAGTATGGGCTGCATTATTTAGCCTATTCAAACCGTTCCATTTTTATTTGTTGAAGACTTCTTTTCACTGCTATTCACTTCCTTTCACCTATAAATTTGTTTTAGCAATCCAATTACCCACACAATTTCCAGTTTGTCCTTTGTAACTTCTACATTAGTCTATTCAAATGGTTCAAACTTAATATGTTAAAGATTGTTCTTTCAGCTTTCATTCACTTCTTTTCACTCAATGTTTTTGGAATTAGAATACCCACATAATACCCACTTTTTTCAGTTTTTCCCTTGTATCTTTTACATTTTTTTGCCTTTTCAAACCGTTCCTACTTTATATATATATATATATATATATATATATATATATTAAAGATTTTTTCTTTCAAATGACATACACTTCCTTTCACCAATTATTTTAAGTTTTTGCAATTTGAAGACCCACACAATTTCTACTTTTTTCAGATAAGTCCCTTGTATCTTCGTCATTATTTGACCTAGTCAAACCATTCCAACTTTGTAATATTCACATTTCTTCACAGATTCAACCCATTCAAACATTCAATGTCATTCCACCATTCAACGCCTCTCCCTTCAGCGCTTACGCCGTCACATGCAATTTCTTCAGGAATTGCACATTTTCTAGTTACTACTGATGTTGTGTTTGTACTACTTTGAACAGTATTAAAAAATAAATAAATCTTAAGGTGCAGTTTTATTGTTATATAATTATATACCATTTGTTTTATTTGTCCGACCCACTATTTAATAGATTTTCCCATAAGCGGCCTACAAGCTAAAATGAGTTTGACATCTGTTGTAGGTTTATTTTGTGGCGTTTGTGTTATTTTGCTTTTGGGTTCATGTTGTTTTTCCCTGGCGTGTTTGTGTAACTTTTGTCCTTTAAAGTGCCAGTTTAGTTATTTACGGTAGATGTATAATTTCTATGTTTAACGTTGTTGTTTTTGCCATCCGCAGCACTTGTGCCAGTTCCGAAAATTCTCTGTCTCGCTGTTGTTGTTGTTCCCCCCCGTGAGTTTTATTTTGGTTTTTATTTATGTCGTTACTTTTAAGCCGGCGTTTTTTCATGTTTCGATCCAGCTTCCCACACCTGTCACCGACATGCCGTGCCGATATGACACTTGGTGGACTTCATGAAACTTTGCGGGCAAATCATTTTAAATCATGATTAATTATTTTGAGATTTTGCAGCATCACATATAATGACAAGTTTT
The DNA here is from genome assembly GCF_059441005.1 of Hippichthys cyanospilos. Lineage (NCBI taxonomy): Eukaryota > Metazoa > Chordata > Actinopteri > Syngnathiformes > Syngnathidae > Hippichthys > Hippichthys cyanospilos. The sequence goes on along the minus strand of NC_142379.1, from coordinate 22,157,618 downwards.
AATTGCTGATGCAGGTTTATTGATGTTTAAATGCTCCGGAACATAGCCTGTGTAGCCCAGTAATGCCTATTGTTACGGGTGGGTTCACTCAGGGGTCTTGCTCTCCAGTACCGGCCTGCTTTGTTTCTTTTTCCCCTGTGTTTCCTGGCATCTTTTTTTTAGGTGTGCCCCAGCAGTGCAAGGATTGGTTGGATCCAGGAAGGCCCATGATTGGCTGCTGCTGATTGGCAGGTCGCACACCTGCTACTGTATATATTGAGCCTAGATGGCAAACAACTCCCCTCGTCCTCCTTCGCTCCCAACCGGTCACGCATTTGTACTGATATTTATGGAAACCGAGCAGTAGGGGTGAACCGCCGTTTTTGTTGTGCATTTTCTTTCCTCCTGTTTTTGGAGCTAGGGAGGTAAGCCTATTGTCTTTTGGTTGTTTTGTTTGTTAGGTTAGTTTGGTTATTGCACAGACAGATTGTTTTGTTTGTTGTTTTGGCCTTGGTTCACCCTGAGTTAATTGCTCCTATCTTTCAGTAACCCTTTTCTCATGTAAATAAATATATCCTTTGTTTTCAAACACCTGGTTCGTCGGCTGGCTGCTTGGGAGTTGGGGAAGGCGGGGCCCATTACCCATGTTGTGTCCTAGGCCCCTAGACTGGGACATAACACTAAGTGTGTGCATGAGGGGTCAAATCACTGAAGGCCTAAGTGTGACATGCACGGATGCCACTGCTATACAGCCACATGTGATGAATTGAAACTCTCAATAGGTTTAGGTTCTCAATAGGCACACAATAGTGCAAATAGTGAGTGTGAAAAGATTAATTACAAGCTGACATGGGCAGGTTGTACCTTGGTTCTCATCCATAAGTCTGAACATGATAAGCGGTAGAAGATGGACAAATGCATGGATGAAGCCACTGTGAAGTAAACACTGTCGTTCATCTTTAGAGGGTCCTGCAAATTATCTTCAGAAAAGGCAGTATTTAACATGATCTCTCACCTGACTTTTTCAGCAGGTCCAAATGTACGCTTGCGAAAGAACTCCTCTCTCTTCTTCTGCATAACCTCTTCAGCCGTAAGGCCGTGGTTGCCATTCTCAACCAGTTTTGGGCCAGATGTACCTTTACATTGATCTGCTTTGACAAGGTCTACCACAGGAACTGGAAAAGATTAGGCTAACAGATATAAAATTAAAGTAATGTCTTTTAACAATAAAGCTCCTCCAAATACACTTACCTTCCTTTTTTGTATTCTTGCTCTTTTTACTACCCTGTTCTTTTTCTTTGTCACCACCCTTGGTTTCTATCATTGACTTAACAGTTTTTTGGGATTTTTCAGAGTCCTTAAAGGATCGCATAGGTGCAGGGATCCGAGCTTTGCTGCTCTGTTCTGCTTCTCTAGTGGACAACATTAGGCATTAGATACATGTCATCATTCATCATTCTTTGCCAAAATAAATAAATCAAATCCAAAAAAAAAAAAAAAAAAAAAAAACACCCTCGACTCAAGGGTTCTGGAAAATTCAACACTGTGACTTGGTAGGATGAGCTAACTCAGGTAGTTTATTTTATAAAAGCTAAAAAAGGTTGCTGCAGTGTAGTTTGCAGGTGATTGTGACTAAGTGAATCCTCTCTTATTGACATTAATCAATGCAGTGAGTCTGTAAACAATTTAGAACCACTCAATCGATCAAGCTATTCTATTGCCATAAAATTGATAATTTTGAGCATACATTAAGAAAAAACTTCTGTCAACTTATTGCAAAATTAAAAATGATGGTAGCAGAATTGACACATACAACTGATGTCATGGCTCAACTGGCTTCCAGATGAACTCATTGATTGATTGATTTTTTTTGTTGAACATATATATATAACAAGCATAATAGTAATAATAATAACTCATTCACTGCCAGCCCAGTACAATTGGATCTTTAACGTCTGTGGGTCGTCATTGACAGTGAATGAATTAAAAGTTCTTCTGCGCAAATGTATTTACTGCCTGTAATAGATTTTTAGTGTTTGATATATGCCGTAGGACAATTAACTCATTCACTTCCAGCCCAGTAAAAATGGATCTTTGATGTCTGTAGCTGCCATTGGCAGTGAATGAGTTAACTGTCTCCTTTTGGGACAAAACTAGGCCAGTAATTTTGTCAGCTGTCCTCACATTTTTCACAAGTTAGTCGCTAATTTGAAATCATTCAACTGCTTAGGAAGATATATGCATGGTAAAAATAAACACATACATGAATAAATAAAGATATACTGCACAGTATTTGAACCGGTGACATGATGTAACAGAACAGAACCTTAAGCACAACTGCTTTACCCCCAACACCATACATTTACCGGCGCAAAATTATTATTTGTGGCTTTTAACCATGTTCCAATGTTGATTTCTCACACCAAACACTCCCAAAATGTTATTTTGCTTCATTGATGCATTTCTAAGTATTTCTTGCTTATTCTGCGCTCTTGCATCTGCCCATGCAAATAAAAACAGCTCGAAGTGCGCTTATGACGACAGGATCAAGTCAGGAGTGATTTGTACCACCCCCATACCTTGCAGCACCGCCTGTGCAAGAGAAATACACGACAACCTTATCCAAGTGTGTTTTCTTTTAGTTCTAGAGCTGAGATATTTTGCACCGAGTTGGCCACATAAATAACAACATTTTATTCGTGTTGTGTGTTTGGGAACACACAGCCGGACAATTAATGTCAGTAGTAAATAAATCACTCGCGGGCAGAACTATTGTTTTGAAGACTGGGTTCCCATGAGGACTGATTTTGAGAGGAACACGTTAGTGAGTGCGATGTATTGACACACTTTTTCATTTTGATGTCAGTAAAACGCCTGTTTTGGCCCTGTATTCACACTGTTGGAATATGCTCCAGCAGCCGCTAGCTTCATGAGGATGAGAAGTCTAGATGGCAGCCACACGTTAAGAGTTGCAGTCCCCGCAAACAAGGCGTTTGTTTCACTTCGTGGTTAGAAATATTGGTACCATAAAACTCATCTATTCAATAAGAAATGAAATCGCCAATGTGCCAAATGTAATTTCGGTTGGAAAGAATACCATGTTATAGGCCCTTTAATTAATGTTAGTATCTCACATCCCCATAGATGCACATGCATGGAAATCAATGACGACAAGTACACATAAGCATAGAATTAAAAAGAATGGTCAAAAAATAACCATTAAGTTGTTTGATATAATAAAATAATAATGATACAAAAATAGAGACATAAGGACACAAAAATTTCATGGACTTGTTGAGTTGGGCAACATCATTTATAGTAATACCTCAAGTTGCTTTCTAGACGTTGCTGCAGATGCACACCTTTAGAACCAATCGCACCACGGCTAACGGCACCTTAGCGATCTATTCTATCAGCTCGACCGAAGTGCTGTGATTGTTGGGATACAAGTGAGATGAGTGGTGACATCAAAGGTATAGTGTCTTTAACAGGTCTCATAGTCTAAGATTAAAATAGAATATCTTAAGCTTTGACTTTTTTTGCTTTAAATGCTCACAATTTCTTTTAGTTGGTTGAGAGTGGTAAACGAGGAATTGTATTTCGTGAACCATAATTCCACAAATACAGTCGGCCCCCGGTTTACGAACACCCTCTTTTACGAACATTTCAACTTACGAGCGTGGACCGCGGAGTTTTGTGTCCCCCACTTACGCACTAACCTTCCGTCTTACGAACAATACGACATGCCAGCCATTACATTCGTACATTTATGTTCGCTTTGCTACGTGAACTAAATCAGAAGTTGACGCTCATCACGGCAACGTTGAACGCTATTGCTCTTACAATGTCACAGTCACTGTCTCAGTCACGGTGTCAGTCACGGAGTCAGTCACGGAGATGTCACGGCCAATATGCTATTGGTCGATTAAGGTCACAGTCCCGGTCTCACTCACGGAGATGCTATTGGCCGGCGTCACGTCAATCACAGAAATGCCGATATGCTATTGGCCGAACGCCTTTATCTAGCTTGATGGCACAGCTGGTCGGGGCGGAAGGAAGGAGAGAAAATCAGTCAAAAACGGAAGGAAGGAATGTTGTGAAGACTTTGCAAACTTTATCTGTTAGACACGGCTTTTAAAATTGCTAGTGGCGGTAAAGGAAGAAGTAAGAGGATGATGACAATAGAAACCAAGCAGGAGATAATAAAAAAATACGAAGGAGGCGCACGCATAGTTAACCTTTCTCGTGAGTATGGACAGAACCGCTCGGCAATCTTCTAAGGGCAAGACTTTCCTTGCCGGGGGACGGACCTCGCTCAACAACAAAATGGAGAGGCTTCTTCTATTATGGATTAAAGAGAAGGAAATCGCCGGTGATATGTTTTAGTTTGAGAAAAGTTCTTGTATAAGAAAATAAATAAATTCTGCGGATTGGTGTCTGCTCACCTCCGTCTCCACTCAGCTCAAATCACGTCGCCCCAGAGGAAAATTTCATTTATCCTTTGTATATCCATGTTAATTAATTTAACTGTACAGTAGATTATGGTACTAATTTTTAATATGTGTGAAAATTTGTGATGGTTTTAACTATGATTTCACCACGCGTTGCCAGTCAATGTGTACGTACAATTGACCTTACTTTGCTACATCAACGTAATCATCTGCTCACGCATGACACGGTAACGCTGATATGCTATTGCTCTTACAATGTCACAGTCACTGTCACGGTGTCAGTCACGGAGATGCCGATATGCTATTGGTCGAACGCCTTCATCTAGCTTGATGGCACAGCTGGTCGGGACGGAAGGAAGGAGAGAAAATCATTCAAAAACGGAAGGAAGGAATGTTGTTAAGACTTTGCAAACTTTATCTGTTAGACATGGCTTCTAAAATTGCTAGTGGCGGTAAAGGAAGAACTAAGAGGATGATGACAATAGAAACGAAGCAGGAGATAATAAAAAAAAATAAAAAATACGAAGGAGGCGCACGCATGGTTAACCTTGCTCGTGAGTATGGACGTAACCGCTCGGCAATCTTCTAAGGGCAACAAGACTTTCCTTGCCGGGGGACGGACCTCGATCAACAACAAAATGGAGAGGCTTCTTCTATTATGGATTAAAGAGAAGGAAATCGCCGGTGATATGTTCTAGTTTGAGAAAAGTTCCCGTTTCTGCTCCCCTCCGCCTCCACCCAGCTCAAGTTACGTCGCCCCAAAGGTAAATGTCATTTTTCCTTTGTATATGTTATTTAACTGTACAGTAGATTATGTTACTCGTTTTTAATATGTGTATAAAGTCGTGATATTTTTACTTAAGGTTTTTGCACGCGTTTCACGCATTCACTAATTAACATAGGTTTGGATTGCCCGTCATACGAGCAGTTCAAGTTATGAGCGTAGCCGCTGTGTATCAGATGCAACCTTAATTTTGGGGTCAAAATCTGCTATTTTCTATGTTACCGCGCATAAGACACAAAACAGAATAAATCTCATCTTTTGTAAATGCGCTATATTTTCTTTAGTTTATATCCCTGTGTTATACTGTGTATTTGTTGCACGTTAAGTGTGTTTCAGATTTCCCACATTGTGAGCAGGCAGTGAACAGCAGGCAGCAGTGTTGAATGCGCTCGATGCCATTACCTTTCCTTTTCCTGGCGACACGGTTCGAGTTAATTTCACCATAAATAACTTGAAGTTGAGCAGCGACACGGTTCGAGTTAATTTCACCATAAATAACTTGAAGTTGAGCAGCATCCATATTTCACCAAGTTTATGATTGTGAGCGTGTGTGTATATCAAAATACCACAATTAATAAATGAGTCAAATGGAATACCTTTCCATGTTCTCAATTTCAGTAATATTCCTGTGTGTGAACAAGGAATGACTCATACGTTGGTTCAGTCTGCTCTCTTCTTTTATTGAAAATGATGCCGTAGCAACCTCAGCTAACATGAGCTACTGTTAAATGCAACCGGCACTTGTTGCTAACGGCCAACTGACATCCTCCCTCCAGCTCATCTTGTTATGGTAATTATTGTAAGAATACGGTAGATATAAAAATGCATACTTGTGTGCCAAAGCTCATCTTATGTGGCTCACAGATCAACATTCCATGAATGGTTTTGGGAAAAAAAATAAATCTAAATTTTAAGTTACCATATACAGGACGCAACCATACTTTTGGCCTTCATTTTTTGGGGAAAAAAAAGTGTGTCTTACATACAGGTAATTATGGTATTTATTGATGATTTGGACACTTGGCCCAAAATTGCCACAAATGACACATTACATAACCTTGGCACACTATGCAAGATGAATACTAAGCAATGTTGCTGAAGTGATGTTGTCCAAGTCAACTAATACACACTTGTTGTGTACTTATGAATTTGAAAACATTGAGAACAGATGGATAAGCAGCAGAATGTGTATCTTCCTAGGGCAATGTTACTTAAAACATGTAATGCTTTTTCTTGACATCAAATGTCTTTATGTCTATGCATACCTATACTTTTCATCATTGATTTCGGGGCATGCACAATGTCAGATATGAACTTCAATTCCATGTCAAGTTGCTTCGATGAGCAGCTGAACATGGCCACATACCACCAGATTAACTTGTGCCATTTCACCAGGGAACATGTTTACATCTCACAAGTGGAAATGTTGTGCCAGAGGAAGTGTTCCAACTTGTGACATCGGTAGAGGAGATATCTCACAGGTGCTGGTTTGTTACTTTGTGTCATGGGTTCAAAAAACGCTCTTATTTATTTTAACTACTACAATTTCTTGAGGCAAGCCAGGAGTTGTCGGGAGCACTTTTGTTTTGTGTGTTTATTAAAGATTTGGACCATTATACAGTTGAATAATTTCAACTGTTTATTTGTGACTAATTTGCAGGCAGGGATCACAAACTTACTGGACTGTTATTGACTTAACGGCCACATCTGGTATTGTGAGCCATTCTGGAAGTTAGTTGAAGTTTAACACCAGAACGTGTGTGAAATTACCGAAGAAGGATTTTGAAGTCATCCTCAAACTCGAAGCTATAGTTGAGCAGCTTCATTGCACTCTTTTGCTCCAGTTCATTTTTATAACGATCCCTGAAATGCAGCTGAATGTCATCTATAAACTTGTCCACATAGGTCAGCGTCAGGATTTTTTGAAAACCCACCTGAACAGCAAATGCACAGACAAAATAACAGAGGTCAGACTGAATGACCACTCTCACGTTATTTCTAATATAGCAGTGATGCGTTCGTTGACTTACAACAAAAATTAGTTCAAACTCGTTGTCCAGTTTATATTTAAGATTCAGGGATTCATGAGTGAACGAGTTATTTCCACCTCGTTCCTGGAAAGTGACATGAGGACAGAACCACAAGAACTCAAAACTATTTTTTCACAGTGAAAACCATGCACAGACAATTTATACAAAAAGTTTCTCGTACCAGTATGTTGACAGCAGTTACATGAACTCTCAGTTGGTAAAACTGACGACGTTAAGGTTCTCACGTGACAGATCTAATAAATGTCACGTTGTCTGTCCGGTGCGTCAACTTCCGCAAGTATTTATTAGCACTAGCTCTTCAGGCCGTTGTCAATCCCGCTATAATCGGACGAGAACAGTTTACTGAGACTCACCTGCAGGATCACCGACCGGATCAGTGCGTTGACAGGCCCGGTGAAAGACTCGGTGACTCCGGCTCCCTGAAAGCACCACAGCACTATCCCCCCTTTGCTGAAGATGGTGAAGAAATCTAGCATTTTGCCACCACGTAACCTGGATTAGCGAAGGTAAAACTGGTTAGAAAGATCCGAACCGAAAACCTACCAAACAAAAATAGGAAGGAAACCCATTATTCTGGTGATTTCCGGTCCCAGAGGACCGTCTCAATCATAACTCACCAAAATTATTTAAGTACAAAATAAACCCGCACGATTTGGAGCCACCACAACTGCAAAACAGTTTTTAGACACGTCAGAAACAGAAGGAAGAAGAAGTGACGCATGCCATAGCACATGCGCACTGGAGATGTAGATGACGTTACTAGTGATGGGATTTCCGCCTCATTTTGGAGACCGGGATTTCCGACTCATTTTGGAGAGCCGGTTCTTTTGGCTCGGCTCACTAAAAATAGCCGGCTCTTTCGGCTCACTAAAAATACCCTGCTCTTTCGGCTCCCAAATGGCTCCTCAATTTTTGTTTTTTGTTTTTTTTTTTGCCTAAATTCATTTACTACCAAAAATAATGTAAAAAATATACAGTGTATCAGTAATGTATTATTTATATGGCTTTATTTATAGTCTTGTGAACATACTCAACGTGGAGTACAGCATGGAGTGCTAAAAAAAAAAAACTAAATTATACAGTACAAAAACAAAGACCCATCTTAAAACAAGGTCAACAAAAAGTTTTCAATCTCTGATTTTAACTATTTTGTATTAAATATTGGCATTAAGAAAAACCAAGTGCCTCAGCTTTGAGGGGTTGATCCTGTTTCTCCTCTCTGTTAATATCTGCCCTGTTTTAAACTTGCACAGTCTACACTCTGCCTTTGAACTATCAATTAAGTTCACTGCGTTTCCTGTCGGTTATCTCACCTTTCCACTTTCCACAGTGTTGTTTTTTTTTCTGTCGCGCTATCGCTCTCTCTCGTCTTCCTATCTGCCCTGTCTCTCCTGTTCGTGTGCTGCTCACAATGCTGTGGGTGTCTCTAACCCCTCCCCCTTCTCCTCACTGCAGCGTGTGTGTGATACCCTCCCCTCCCGCTTCTACACGGATCTTGACCAATCACGAGCGGCTTTAACCGGGGGACAGGAGAAAATAAAAAGTCGGCTCATATTAGGAGCGGCTCCTTTTAGGAGCTGGCTCTCGTCGTTCACTTAGAGCCGACTTCAAGAGCCGGTTCATTCGCGAACGACACATCAGTAGACAAAACACTCACTTGTAATGAAGTTCGTGGTCCGTACGTATGAAAAAAAAAGTATTGCAAGAGCTCATTATACTTTTGCTAGCTCTTGCAATAGTATTGCGGGATCCCGCAATTTAATATTGCAAGCTCTCGCAATCCTGTTTCCTACATCAGTGAACCGGAAGCTAAACAAACACAGCGATGGAGCTGCCTGAGCCGACACATCATCCGTGGGAGAAAGCTTATTGTTTTCTATTTTAGTATTGGCATAACATATAAAGACATCAATTCCGTTCTTGCGCGTAGACATGGTTTTAACATAAGTGATAAACATCTGTAAAGGTTATTTCGGGCGAGGGGGCTTTCTACGGTGGCCCTGAAGTGCTAATGAAAAAAACAAATACCGAAGCAAATTTTAAATAAGAAAAACACATTTACAATAGACGAAACAAAACAAAGAAATAAAAACGCGTTTCATAAGACAAACCAAAAAAAAAAAAAAACGCAATTCAAAAAAGAAACGAAAAAAAAGAAAAAACTTTTACAGATTTGGAACACATGCAACATTTTCACAAATGCACGCAACATATCGAGAAACAAAACAAAGAAAAAAACGCAATTCAAAAATAATACGCAAAAAAGAAAAAAACTTTTTACAAAAGTCGAAACGCACGCAACGTTTCGAGAAACTTCAGGGCCACCGTAGGGTACGTGGAGGTACGCCGTCCACCCACTTCTCCCGACGCCACGTTCAAGTTTTACTTCGGTTCGAGTTAATAACGTTGGCCTGTGATTATTTTGGAGTAGTAAAACATTAAATTTAACGTTAGTTCAACTGGTGTTGTAGCCCATGAACGATGTAGGTTAACGATGTATGTAGGCTATATATAGAACATCCCAGAATTGCGTACAACCACGTAAAAAATCCCCACACCACTGCTCATCACTATTCAATGTTAAAGAAAATGTATGTTCATAGTGATGGCGAAATGAAGCCTCTATTGGCCATTTGAAAAGTTTGATAAAACTATATAACTATCGAATCATTTGGAACGAGTGATTCAGAAAGTGTACATGTAGAAAGTGAACATTCGAAACATCTCCCACAGCGACATCTGGTGGCTAACTATAAGTATCACATTCAAAAAAAACTGTGGACAATTGTCCAGTAAGGAAAGTATGACCTTTTTACATGTGGAGTCAGTGACCCATTTATATACTGGTCCATATATATAGTGATGAAGTTCATTAACTTCATGTACTGCAAAACATTAGACTCTCATATATATATTAGATTCTTTACACTCAACTGATGTAGTTCAAGCCTTTTATTGTTTTAATATTGATGGTTTTGAAACCATTTACCAGTGGTTCTATTTTGCCCCTCCAGACCGCCAGAGGTGGTGCTAAAAGCACGGAAAAAGCCTTCGCGCAAGCGCAAGACGAGAATGCATACCAACAAACACTTCATGTATATGACACCGTGGGCATATATAAGGCAGCGTCACCCGGTAATCTGTTTCTCAGAACCTACTCGCGCCAACAACGCAGAGACAGGGAGTCCGAGTGACAAGTAACTCTGGCGGTCCTCCGGGGCTCATAGAACCGCTGTTACATACGTAACTGTCGTTCTATTTCGCCCCTCCAGACCGCCAGAGGCGGTGCTGAAAGCACGGAATGACGAATAACAGCGAAGTCACGAGGAGACCACGGTACTCACCTCAACCTCACATAGATGTCCCAGAGGAGCCCAGGACCACAGACAGAGAGTGGGGAACCTGGCAAAAGTGCCATGTGATGACCAGGAAGCAGCAGCACAAACATCCTCAAAGGGAACCCCTTTCAGCACAGCCCAAGAAGTCGCGCCACTCCTAGTAGAATGGGCGTGGATTCCCAAAGGCAAGGGGTGTTCCAAATCCCCGTAAGCATGCGTGATCACGTCTACGATCCAGTGAGACAAATGCTGTTTGGAGAGCTGGGAGACTTTGCAAGGACCTCCCGTACGAAACGAAAAGCTGAGATGACTTACGGAAAGATGCCGTAGCCTCTACATAAAAATGCAATGCCCGCACAGGGCATAAGAGGTCGGCAGAGATCCCATCGTCCCCAGGCGGCACTGTTCCCTCTAAGCATGGTTTGTGAGCAAATGCACAGTGCTACCTGCGTGTCTGCGCACAAAATATCTGAGCTGGCGTTGCAAAATATCAATGGCGTTGCAGCTTTATTAAAGCGGCAAATACCACACCTAACTGAACAACACTGTGTGGCCCACAGAGGGGACTTGGGCATTGATGATGCATGGAAAGATGTGTCTGTGATGCGTGATGTAGAAACGCTTCTTAGAACTGTATATTCCACATTCTCCAGATCCACTGTAAAGAGAGGAAAATTTGAAGATCTAGCTAAGATTCTTGATGAAGATACATTGTCATTCAGGCCTCTGAACGAAGTGCGATAGCTGTCACGGCATCAAGCTGTGAATGCTGTTTTGAGGAACTACAATGTACTAGAAGAATACTGCAAGAGAGAATGCAATGATAACAGAGATCCAATGGCAAATTACTGTTACAAAAAGCTGAATGATTCAAGGTTCAAGGTTACTGCTCTGGGAGATGTTTTGGGTGAGCTGGCTCAACTCTGTCTTTCTTTTCAAAGAAGCAACCTGACTGTGATGGAGGGACACTGCTTTGCCAGAGCAAAGATTGAAAAGTTCCCAATACTTGGAAGAGAATGTTCAGTGGAGTGCCCGAGTCAAAGAGGTTATCAGAGTCTCATCAGCTGGTGACAGAGACACCGGTGAGATTACTCGTTTTATACGTAAGCTCTGTGATCACTTGGATGCTCGCTTTTCGGAGGAAATATTAAAAGAATGGTCTGCGTTTGCCATTGAGGCACTGAGCTCAGACATCAGTTTTGATTATGGATCAGCAGACATTTCAAGATTGGAAAAGAAGTATGAGGCCATTCTCCAAATCCCACATTCTGTGGAGGACATCGCCAGTGAATATGTTGAATTCAAGTACATAGTGAGGCAAAAACTTAAACAAGGGACAATCAGCACATTCTCAGATCTGGTGGCTGCAACACTCAAATGTAAGGAGCTAAAGAAGATCTCACAGCTTATGGATATATGTGTTACATTTCAAGATTCTAGTGCAGACTGTAAGAGAGGCTTCAGTTTAATTATTCATATCAAGACAGCAGCAAGAAATCGTCTTCAGGTGGCACATCTTGATCAGCTGATGCGCTTTAAGTCAAAGCTAGCAGAAGAGGGGGGCATCAACCTGGACAAAGTGTACAACCACAGGAGAGGAGAAAAGGAGAAAAAATAAGGTGAAATTTAAGTTCTCGATCAGTTTCGAGCTTAATTTTAATTCATTAAGAATAATAATTCTTAAATATCATTTGTGTAAATGCTAATAAAATAGTGTAATTCAATATTTTCCAGATATAGTTGAATGAATTACAAAACACGTCATTGTGCAACATGTTAATGTTTTAACTTTTTTTCTGAAATGTGAACAGGCCTCAATCCTTCCAGAGCAAGAGCTACTCAGAAGAAGGACCCTTACACTGTGGAAGAAACAAACAGAGGCATCTACTTGAACAACGTGTCAACCCATTGGAGACTTTTTTCTTGTGTGAAGACACACAAGAAGAATAAGGTGAAATTTTAGTCCTCAGTCACATTTGTGCTTATCTGGTGTTATTTACCAAGACATTTGTGTGTATTGATCAATAAGTTCTAGTAATGTAATAGAATAAATAATAATTAAAATTGTGTATGTATTTCTTTGACAGACAGCATTACATGAGCAGGACTCCCAGACTACAGTAGGTCCATCTCACACAGTGAACAGCAGCACTCTCTCCAAGATCACAGTGGGACACTGTCACATCGCAGTTCATGGCACTTCATGCTTTGCCATCATTTATACAAAACATTGTCAAAACAGCTATGTTTATATGCTTTTGAGTTTTTTTACTGAACGTGGACAAACACACTTAATAAAGAAGTAATTTGAAAGAAACTATTGCCATGATTTTGTTTTAAATAAAACATGCAACTTGAATGTATATGATGCATATGATACTGCGTGACCACAATTTGCATGGCGCATGTTGTTCACAGTGGTCCATGGGACTGCTCGGGGTGTTTGCGTGTTTGCTCAGACACAAAAAAAATTAGAGGGAACATTGCCAGGCGGAACAATGCAAGCCGAGCGGGCATAAGCATTATAGGCCCTTGTAATCAGGCTGTCCGCCTTGTAACATTGTACGTTAGGACAACATCGCGTTCTCCGAGCGAGCTCGTCTGGTGACAAGAGCAAGGAAGCAACATCCTCCTTCACAGCAGGCAACCCAATGTTAGCAGCATCCTGCAACACTGCCAATGTACGCCCCCCAGAAGTAAGGCGGGCAAATGCACTTGTATCGGCCCAACAGGACAGCAAGAGATCTAAATAATGCCCACACTGTAGAACAATGAAGGCAGCAGAAGTGCGGCCACGTCGGAAAAAGGGATTAATCCGAGGAGACTGGGGACAAGGAATGTCCACTCGAAGCTCCCGCAAAGGGACATAAGTGAATCCGCATCACCCAATACAGTGAGGGACGAACCCCTTTCAGAAGGAGGGGAATCAACAGTGTCCCTAGAATCGAACTCAGACCCACGGAAGCATGAGTCTGAAGCAGAAAGAGAAATGGCATCAACATCCTTGTAAAGGTCCGGTGCAACAGCGCCTTGGAAAGAAAACGGCTCACCTAAAGCTAAGGCACTCGGCTGGAGGCGCTCCTGCAACAGTGCAGACATCCCTTCCAATTGAGAACGCAAATAGACAACCTCATCCTCTAATCCAGAGATCCATTGCTGACCTGAAGCGTAAGCTCGCTTAGAGGAGGAAGCAGGTGGAGCGAGATTGGCAGAGCGGCGTTTCATGCCTCGTCTGCAAACGGGCGGCAAGGAGACTGCCAAGTCAATAGGAGGAGCCACGGACGTAGTCTTGTTGGACTTCAAAGGATCAGTCACATCATCCACGGCTACACTCACCTCTGTGTCAACGTGCGCTGAGTCACGGCAACGCAAACAGCGTCCACCCCGTGAGTCTGCCATTGCAACGTGAGAGCCACAACTGGAGCACAGCACAGAGCCCTCCATACGACCGAGAAAAGTACAACAAAAGCTGTTGGCACTGTGAGTAGGTGCCAGGTTGTGCTGAAAAATAAAATCTTCATCTCCATAAAGCTTTTCAACAGATGGAAGCATGAACTGGTCCAAAATCTCCCGATAGCTTGCTGTTTTGACCCTGCCCTTGATAAAACACAGTGGACCAATGCCAGCAGCTGACATGGCACCCCAGACTATCAGTGACTGTGGGTACTTCACACTGGACTTCAGACATTTTACCATTTCCTTCTCCCTAGTCTTCCTCTAGACTCTGGCACTCTGTTTTCTGAAAGACATGGAGATTTTGCTTTCATCCGAAAATTAAATGCTTTGGACCACTGAGCAACAGTCCAGTGCTGCCTCTCATAGCCCAGGTCAGGCGCTTCTGCCACTGTTTCTTGTTCAAAAGTGGCTTGACCTTGGAAAAGCGGCACCTGTAGCCCATTTCCTGCACACGCCTGTGCACAGTGGCTCTGGAAGTTGCTACTCCAGACTGGAATCGGCCCTTCTCCACAATCTTTCTCAAGGTCCGGTCACCTTATCTGGGTGTGCAGTGTTTTCTGCCACAATTTTTCCTTCCCACATACTGTATGTCCCACTGAGATACCTTGATATAGCACTCTGGGAACAGCCTATTCTCTCAGAGGTTTCTTACCCTCTTGCTTGAAGGTGTCAATGATGGCCTTCTGGACAGCAGTCAGGTCAGCAGTCCACTAAAGCAGGAGGAATCCTTTGCAGGTGTTTAAAGTTATTTTGTTGATTCAGATGATTAGGTTAATAGCTTGTTTAGAGTACATTTTCATTTATGCTCATTTTCTGAGACTGGAATTTGGGGTTTTCAAGAGTTGGATGCCAAAATCATCACTATTAAAACGATAAAAGACCTGAAATATTTCAGTTGGTGTGCACTGAATCTAAAATAAGAACGTTTAATTTTTATCATTACTTTATTGAAAATAAAGAACTTTCTCACAATATGTGATTTTTATTTTTTTAGGATCAGAACACTGTAATGGATTATTTTAGTTATTTTTAGTTATTTACATTTTACGCTTTTTTTTGGTTTTTGTTTTGAACGTATCCAAAAATGGAGGAATAACAACTAACAGAATCGGTGTCATGGGCTGTTGGATTTTGGATGGTGGGTTTATTTATATTTGTTCGCATAGTTTATGTTTCTGCTAAGCTCGTGTCACACTGTGGTAGTTTTGATTGATCTGCCTTTGTCTGTATTTGTGTGCCTTTACCTTTACTGTTGGATTGTAGTTGCATCTCACCCGTCATTTGTCAGTCCCGTCTCGTCCCTCGTCTCCCTGTCAGCCTACCTGTTGTTTGTTTTCTGTTTTCCCAGCCTGCCTGTGCCTTTTGTTGGAGTTTTTGCCATCCTGTTTTTCCCGCTTTTGTTCCTGCCTGCCCCGTGGTTTAATAAACATGGACAATCACCCACACTCCCGGCCGTGGAGCCTTCCTGCATTTGGGTCCCTCATCACCGCTATCACGCCCGCCTACCTCCCTGCCTCGCCCGACCATGACAGTTGGTGCATAATTTAGTCTTTCGACTGCCCTTCATCTCATTTAAATTTAATAGGGATGTCCATACAATGTAATGGCATGATATTATGTATTATTCACTTTTAGAAAAGATCACAGGATCCCTGTTCACTCGCCAAGACTACGTTTTGAAATAATTTGTGGTATAAGGGAACATATAATGAAACATTCACATGACTCTGTTCTTCAGGTACAAACCTTGGAACAGTGTTTTGAATCAGATGTTCTGCCAGAGTTTTAATACGTACTATAACACTGTTTGGATTTTGCCATCACTACAGTTTAGGGCCAATTGCTCTGAAAATGGGTTAATTTTATGAAGCTACTGTACAGTAACAGTCCCTGGCAGAAGACACATATTGTTGTATCCACATACGGCAATAGAAATGAGAGGTTCATGCACAGACATGGTCATGGATAGAACTTTATAGTTGTACAGGTGACATTTGTATTGAAAATACGTTGGTTCATAATCCCCCCAAAAAAACAATCACACAATTTTGGTTCGTCGTTACAAGGAAAATATTTAAAGCCACGAAATTTGGAGTACTACACACAAAAACAATTCATACGTACACAATTTAGACTTGTAATCACAAAATACAAGAATTACAGATACGGATTAATCTTTCAATTCCACTTTAAAAGGCCGCAATTTTGCTTTCTCGCCTTTAGGTGTCAATGTTTTCCACATGTTTGCACGACGGATGCCTCTGCCTTTGTCACGAGGCGAGGCTCTGAGTCTAATAAGCCAGAGGACCCCAAGCAGACAGAACGCAGGTGAATGGAATGAAAATATTTTTAAAGTATCAACTCAAAATCTGTAAGCGACACTATGAAACCAGTGTAGACGGATAGTGAAAGAAAAACGCACTAACTACAAGTGGAGGAGACGGATCAAACAGGAGGATGCCGTTGGATTTCGCAGAGGCTAAACGTAAGCGGGAGGAGAGTCTCACAGTGAAAAAAAACTGATTACAAGCAAAGTAGTAACCAAGGGACACAAGGAATACTTGGACGCAAGTTTGTGGGAATTTTGCGGGTAACTGAGCTAGTCATGATAATCAATAGCTCGGCGTCCTACTGGGGTTTTGGCCGACCTCATATAGCGATCGATGTGGCTGATGCGGTGCAGGTGCGCACCCGATGGCTCCGTCTCCTCCACTCAGGGTGACACTGGTCATGTCAATCACACAGCAGAAACGGGTTAGGCATGATGCGTGACAGCTTTTCCCACTCAGTTAATTAATAGAGAGGACACCCGGTTTATGACATCCCTGTGTTATGTTTTTTTCACCTTACGACGTGGACCGCAACGTTTTTTTTGGTCCTCTCTTTTCGCCATTTTTTTCACCTTACGACACCTCAAACACGGCGGTCAGTGTGCGCGCTTGTCTACTAGGGGCAACGTGCTCATACGTCACATCACACGTCACTGTTTATGTCACTGCAATGGTGGTCTGCCATTGGTCAGTGTCACGACTCCCTAAGATACTGGTCTACTGTTGGTTGGCCTCATGGGGCTCACAAAGATGCTGGTCTGCTATTGGTTGGCGCACGGGGTCACAAAGATGGCTGCCTAAAGACATGATCTTGTTTGAGAGTGCCTTCACTATGGTATTTATTGTGCATTTTAGTGCTTAGTTGTAACTTTAATTGGTTATCCTTTGGTCCTAAGATTGCAAGTGATGTTAAAGAAAGAAGTGAGAAGATGATTTATATGGATACGAAGCTTGAGATAATCAAGAAATACGAAGAAGGCTAAGCTAGCCTAGGCTAGGCTAGGCTACCGTCACTAGTGAATATGGCCATAAAAAGCTCATTACGTCACTTAAATAAATAGTGTGTAGGATTTAGACCGTTTTTTATTACGGACAGTAGCAGGTGCTATAGGTGCTGCATTTACCATCGTTCGTAGCTATAAAAAACATGTCCGCCCCCAGAGAAGTGTCGCTCCTCCCAGGTGATATAATTTAATGACAACTAGACCTATGATTATATTCAAAACATACTGTTGGTCATTGAGAACACATTCATTTCCAAGTTTTTGAAATTTACAATCATTTAATTTATTCCTTTTTAATAAAAATGGTTTAAATCATCCACACTGTCCCTTTAAAGGTAAATAGATCCTTTTATATATTTTTTATTTATGATGTAATTAATTGTATGCGTGTATATTATCTATAAGTAGCACTTACTATACTATTACAAATTTTTAATATGTATGGACAGTTTTGATGGTTTTACCTGGGGTTTTACACGCATTAGCTAATTAACATAGGTTTGCATTGTCCACCCTTCGGCGAATTTGCTTTACGATCCCAACCATAGAACGAATTAATCTCATAAACCGGGGGCCCAGTGTAGTGGAGTTTTTTTTTTTTTTTCACTAAATCATTATGTTTTCATATTACTATTTCAAAAGGTTCTAGATTGAAAATGCTTAGTGATAAAGTGATACTGTAAAAGTTGCTTAGTGTGATATTGCTACTTTGGTACTTAACAGATTAAAACAGATTTCAAACTTCTCCCGTTGACACAATGATAAAATGGTATTGGGTTTCTCTCTGTTTTATTTCACAATCTACACCATTGTCACAGGTCAATAGAGATCATTTTACGATGGTGGTGATGGAAGGCTGCCAAAATCCGCAGACTCACCCCAAAACAGTACAGTCTCTGTAGTCAAAATGGCTATGTTGGACGCTTCAAAACAATTTGTTTCCGATCGGATTTTCCAAAATGGGTCTTAACTGACAATGTGTGGAGTGTGAAACGAGTGAGAAACAAACCCCATTTTGTTACTGTGGCAATGGTAGAACGTTGAAATCTGTCAGAAAAGCAGCGGCTTCTGTTAAGCATTATGTGGGAAACAGTGGCAATCGGTATATGTACAAACAAAATTAAGTAAATTTTTTCTAATGTAAAAAAATGACTTGCAGTTGTGGAAAATATTTAAATATATGTAGCCAAATGTGTACATTTATGACAACATTATAAATATGCATGTTGAAATAATAACTTGTCTATCCATCCATCCATCTTCTACCACTTGTCTTCCGAGGTCGGGTCGTGGGGGCAGCAGCTTGAGCAAGGGAGCCCAGACTTCCCTCTCCCCGGCCACTTCATCCAGCTCTTCCGGAAGGATCCCCAGGCGTTCCCAGGCCAACCGAGAGAAATAGTCCCTCCAACATGTCCTGGGTTGTCCCCGGGGCCTTCTTCCAGTGGGACATGCCCGAAACACCTCACCGGCTAGGCGTCCGGGGGGCATCCTAACCAGATGCCCCAACCACCTCAGCTGGCTCCTCTCAACGCGGAGGATCAGTGGCTCGACACTGAGCCCCTACGGGATGACCGAGCTTCTCACCCTATCTCTAAGGGAGAGCCCGGACACCCGGCGGAGGAAACTAATTTCGTCTGCTTGTTTCCGGGATGTTGTTCTTTCGGTCACGACCCACAGCTCGTGGCCATAGGTGAGGGCAGGAATGTAGATCAAGTGGTGAACAGAGAGCTTCGCCTTTTAGCTCAGCTCTCTCCACCACGACAGACTGGTGCAGAGTCCGCATGACAGCAGACGCCACACCAATCCGTCTGTCGATCTTACGCTCCATCCTACCCTCACTCGTGAACAAGACCCCAAGATGCTTGAACTCCTCCACTTGGGGCAGGACCTCATCCCTGACCTGGAGAGGACATTCCACCCTTTTCCGACTGAGGACCATGGTCTCAAATTTGGAGGTACTGATCTTCATCTCAGCCGCTTCACACTCGGCTGCTAACCGCTCCAGTGAGAGTTGGAGGTCATGGCCTGAAGAAGCCAACAGCATCACATCATCAGCAAAAAGCAAAGATGCAATGCTGAGGGTCCCAAACCGGACCCCCTCAACGCTTCGGCTGCACCTAGAAATTCTGTCCATAAAGGTAATGAACAGAATCGGTGACAAAGGGCAGCCTTGACAGAGTCCAACCCTCACTGGAAACGAATTTGACTTACTGTCGGAAATGCGGACCAAGCTCTGACATCGGTCGTACAGGGACCAAACAGCCCGTATCAGGGCGTCCGGTACCCCATACTCCCGAAGCACCCCCCACAGAGATCCCCGAGGGACATGGTCCAACGCATTCTCCAAGTCCACAAAGCACATCTAGACTGGTTGGGCGAACTCCCATGCAACCTCGAGGACCCTGCCGAGGGTGTAGAGCTGGTCCACTGTTCCCAACCAGGACGAAAACCACACTGCTCCTCCTGAATCTGTGACTCGTCCTCCCGACCGACCCTCCTCTCCAGCACCCCTGAATAGACCTTACCTGGGAGGCTGAGGAGTGTGATTCCCCTGTAGTTCGAACACACCCTCTGGTCCCCCTTCTTATAAAGGGGGACCACCACCCCAGTTTGCCAATCCAGGGGCACCGTCCCCGACGTGCACGCGATGTTGCAGGGACGTGTCAGCCAAGACACGCCCCATGGGTGCCCGGCCACCAGGCGCTCGCCAACGAGCCCCACCTCCAGGCCTGGCTCCAGAGGGGGGCCCCGGTGACCTGCGTCCGGGCGAGGGAAACAAAAATCCATTTATCTCTTTCTTCATTATGTGTCTGCGAGCCGTGTTTAGTCTGGAACCTCACCTAGGACCTGTTTGTCATGGGTGACCCTACCAGGGGCCTGAAGCCCCAGACAACTTAGCTCCTAGGATCACTGGAACATGCAAACCCCTCCACCACGTTAAGGTGACGGCTTGTTCCTGTATAAAATCATTTTGTAGCTATAACACAAATGTCAATCTACACACTTCCCCCCACTCCAGTCAATTTACGACATCTAAAAATTAGTTCTTAGAGGTACAAGTAACTATTCTAGAGATATTTTATTTAAATACAAATGTGAATTTAATGGTTGAAAAATACAAAAATATTTTCCATAGCTAATTGTCACAGTTCAGCAGTTCAGCCACCTCACTTCCAGTTTCACCACACCTGCTCCGCCCTCCTGCTAATCAGCCTTGAACTCTAACACCTGCAACCACTCACCCGCTCAGTATAAAGCCCGGTCACTTCCCTTCACAACCCGCCAGATCGTCTCAATGCGCCACGCCGAGCTTTCCAGCAATTCGTCCTGCCTGCCTGCCTGTTCTCCGACCCCGTTCGTCCTTGACCACCCTATTGCCTGCCGACTTGTCTGGACCTTTGGTATTTCGACCCTGCCTGCCTCTGACCACCCGCTAGCCTGCCGTTTTAACCAATCCGCCCAAGTCCCCTTCCCGTCCGCTTTCCTCCGCCCGGCTGCCAGCCAAACCCCAGCTCCCCTGACTCCGGAACCCCCCAGACCTCTGTGCCACGCTCCCATCAGCTCCCACGACTACCTGCACCTTCTGTTCAATAAACGGTCTGCCATTGCTCCTACCAGTGCTTGCGTGCTCTTGGGTCCTCTCTCCTCCCGCCGTAACACTATTATAGTTTGAAGGGGCACAAGGGATTTAAAAAAGTGTAAGAACTAACATAAGAAAATGTGTGTCTTTGTAAAAGGTTACAAATAGCCTTTCTGATAGGGAAAAACTTCTGGATACTGCAGCAAAGTTATATGCTATATTATTTAGGCTATTATATGTTGTATACAAAATTGGTGCCATTTTGAATTCAATTAGGTTGTAAAATTTGAGCGTATTAAATTTAGGAAATAATGAATTTGTTGGTTGCATGTAATTTGAATGGTTGATTATTCGTACATCTTTTTTTTTTAAATCTCAAATATAGGCTGAGTGTTTGTTTTAAAGAGCCTTGAGGCACCTAATGTGCTATCTTCTGCTGAACTGATTTTTTGTTTTTACAATAAATTGCACATACTGATTTCTATCATCCAGGTAACTTTTTATCCGTTTGTATGCCAATTCTTTATAATTGTTTTCCACTCATACACTATGAAATATAGTAACAAATGCTTTCTTTAAATCTATGAAAATTAAGACTGGGAATTATTTGTTATAACATAGTAGTCGCGATTTCCTAAAAAAAATCTCCAAAACTGCGACTGAAGTGGACTTGTTCTTGAAACAACCACTTCTTAACAATGAACTTCTCCATGAAATTATCAAGTAAGTGATGTATGTGAATACAATTTGTTTAGGTTTTTTTTTTTTTTTTGGTGACAATTGTGGTAGTATATTGGTCTCCACTTTTATATTTTAGAATGACTTTTGCCATTTCATTTTGGATGGGGAAACAAACAACTGTTGTTAAGGACGTATCACAAATGCATGCAAAAGGTTATACAGTACTACATTTTCCATCATATTTTTACTAATGTCGTATGAATATTACAACAGTCTATATACCATGAATTTTTTAATAGTTCTATTTCACCTATTGGATTAAAAAAAAAATAAAAAAAAAAAATATATATATATATATATATATATATATATATATATATATATATATATATATATATATATATTGTGGCGAGGCGAAGAAACCACACGTTGCTGTGCTAGTGGAGATCTTTACTCTTCGCATGCCATCACAAAACTGATACAACAAAGTCCAAAACAGCAAAGACAAAGCCAACAGGTTCAAAGCATCAAAGGATCATAGCAACATGCCTACTGGGTGAGAGACATGGTCCTAGAGTCCGCCACAATATATATATATATATATATATATATATTACATAACATATACATTAGATGCATTATTTTGCTCTATAATACAGTATCACTTCGTTTATGTACCTATCAGGACAACACGTTTTCCATAATATTTTTAATACAGTGATCCCTCCTACTTCGCAGTCCCAGATATCGCGGTCTCAATACTTCGCGGGAAGTACTTCCAGGAAAAATTAAAAATATTTCAAAATAAATCTAAAAAATGCGCAAAAAGGGAAAAAAATTTTAAAAAGCAAAAAAGTACATTATACTCTACTGTATTCATCAAATAACTAAGTAATATTAGTTAATAACTATGTTAAGAATTCTTCAAGCGTTAAGAGTTCGTGACGTTTGTTAATTTCTTGAAATGCATGCTTTAAATTTGTCGGGTCGCGTTGCATTTCCGTTTCCTGTTTTACGTTCTCTGTCATTCGACTCTTAAGGTGACGTAGTGAATGACAATGTAAGCTCACATTTATATTATCATTTATGTTGATAACGCACACTACTGCCTATGTTTAGTAAGCAATGAGTGTTTATTGTGTTTATGTGTTCGTTTGTGTAGAGGTTGCACTTTATAGTTAGTACATAGTTGTTACTAACCCGCTAATGTCGGCTAAAAAAACAGTTATAGATTAAGTGTTTTTATGTTAGTTGACTGACTTTAAGATTGTTGTTGATTTATTATTCAACAGATACTACATGATACAACATACATGAGCCAATATAAATGTGAAGTTCAACGTGATGACTTGCGTACTCTTTCACTGGAGTCTTGGTGCAGATAACCAGTCCTGAGAACAAATTCTCAACTAACTAAGTAGTATTGGTTATTTAATGAATATACAATAATGTTAATAAGGATAATGTAATGTTAAATAATAGGAGAAAGGAAATAAAATACGCAAAAAAAAGGATTGCTTATGGTTACTGCGGCTATATTGGGGCGTACATAGAAATCTAGGAAATGATACCCTACTTCGCGGGTTTCAGACTTCGCGGGGGGTTGACACCCCCCATTAACCACGAAGTAGGGGGGATCACTGTAATGTCATATTGTGGCGAGGCAAAGAAACCAAATGTTGCTGTGCTAGTGCAGATCTTTACTCCGCATGCCATCACAAAACTGATACAACAAAGTCCAAAACAGCAAAGACAAAGCCAACAGGTTCAAAGTATCAAAGGATCATAGCAACATGCCTACTGGGTGAGAGACATGATCCTAGTGTCCGCCATAATATCAATATTACAACAGTCAGAGGACCTTTTCTTATTTTTAACGCTTTACAACCTTTTTAATAGTTCTATTTCACGGTATTGGATTTATTGTATTAAGATATACAGTAATTACGACATAAAAAAATAGACGCATCATTTCACCCTCTAATATAGCTTTATGTACCTGTCGGGACAGGGGTGTGTAGTTCTTTTGGTGCCTTTTTTTTTTTTGGCACTACACGCCCCCATCTGACATTCTGCAGTCAGACTCATTTGCACTCGGCAGCTGTCAAGCCAGCGGTTTGCTCGTTCGTCGTCGGCTCGTCCCGATCGCATCTCAAAGTGATACTCGTCTCACGGCGGCCGCTTGCATAGGCGCCTTTCCCATGGAGGGAACATCAGCAATGGCAGTGGCAGCGTGAACTCGCTTTTAGTCACAAATTCAGCGTCTTCTCCTCGGATTAAAACGGCATTTGGTGACGGCTGCGTTGGTGAGTAAAATGCTTCGAATTGTCTACAACTGAACGGTATTGCGACAAAATGATGACTTAGTAGTTTTGAAACCAGAAGTAAAGTGTTTTTTTGTTGAAGTTACTCCAACAAAACTAACCAAAATACATGAAAATTTATGTTTTGCTTTCAAAGGTTGCATTAAATGACGTCTGGCCCCCACGCCTTGAGTTTGACACCTGTTAACTACTTATATTTTACATGGGTGCTCAATACGTCAATCGCGATCTACCAGTCGATCTCAAAGGTAGTACTGGTCGATCACCTGACATTAAAGAAAATATATGTCAGCCAATCATCCATCCCATCACTTGATTGATGCACGGGCAGTCAGTCGGAAGACATCTGAATTTTTCGGACGCTTATATCACTCCGCGCTGTTAAGTGCAGCAAAACTAACAAGCTAGTCAGCGAGCTACTGCCAACTTTTAGCCCTTGGTTTTTTCTTAAGAAAAGTACTTAAAAAGGGTATAAAATGAGTGGGGGAGCTGGACGAAGTAAGAAGACAAAAACTTCCCACTTTCATATGGAATGGGAAGAGGACTCTTTTTTTTTTTTTTTTTTTTTTCTCAATGACATTTTCGAAGTGCGTTTGCCTCATCTGCCAATGGACCCTCGCAATACCAAAGAAGGGAAATGTGGAGCGGCATTTTCGAACTGTCCATGGAAATTACGTCACTGACTTTCAGCGAAAAAGAAAGCTGAGAAAGAGAAAGGTGAAGAAACTAAGATCTCAGTTGTCCGGACAGCAGACATTTTTCACACAGCGTACTTCAAGATCGAAAGCCGCCACCCAAGCATCGTTCCGGGTGAGTCATGTCATTGTTAATAGCAAGAAGTCCTTCCAAGACAGAGAGATGGTAAAAGAGGCATTCGTTGAAGCAGCTGACTCAATTGTTCCAGGATAAAAATAATGCCGAAATATTAGCTTCGATCAAAGTGCTCCAGCTTTCAAGATGTACGATTACACGGCGCAGCGAAGCCATGGCCGAGGATTTAACCCAGATAATCTGGAAGGACATCAGAGATTGCGAGTTTTTTTCAGTGCAGTTGGACGAATCTACAGACGTGAGTGACACAGCACAGATGTGCATTTTCATTCGTATGGTGTTTAGTGATATCACTGCAAAAGAAGAGCTATTAACAGTACTGCCCATGAAAACAAACACGAGGAGAGGACATATTTCAGTCGTTCAAAAACTTTATCGAGAAAACCCAGCTCCCGGTGTACAAATTGGTGTCCATCATCGTGGATGGAGCACCCGCAATGGTTGGGCGTGTGAATGGATTTATTGCCAAGTGCAGGCAGGACCATGCTTTCCCAGACTTCCTGAATTACCACTGCATAATTCACCAATAAGCGTTATGCGCTAAAATGCTCAACATGAAAGAGATGATGGACGTGGCAATGAAAATCGCCTGTTCCTCTTCAAAGACGGTTGTTTGTCAGAGAAATCTCAAAAAAGAAGACTAGGACAAGCCTAGCTGCTTAAACAGCAAAAAGAGTAACTCAGACCAGCCAAGATTGACTTTTCTACGCCGGCGCAGGGAAAAAAGCTTGAGCAAATGTAACTCGTGGGTCTTCCAACGCCAGTTTTCCACTTGCCCAGCCGTTCCCCCCGGCTTTTATTGAATAGAAGCATAGCAGATTACAAGACACAACAAAAGAGCCAGCCGGGCGCCACCGGCAGCTGGGCCAAGGTCCCGGCTCACACTTTCGTGCGTCAACAGTTCTATCTAAGGACAGGGTCAAGATGAACTAGGATTGCATAAATGGGTAACAATGAACTAAGAACATAATGATAACAACCTAATATATGATTCCCTTCACATTGTTCCATGCACATTTGGAGAAGGCTGATTGCGACCACTCCAAGTTGTTGCTACACACTGATGTGAGATGGTTTAGATGGCGTGAGAGGGAAATTCCTGCAAAGATTTCGAGAGCTCTGTCCGGAGATGACAGAGTTTTTTTGTGAAGCGGGACATGCAGAATACAAGCAACTAAATGATGGTCAGTGGCTGTTAGACTTGGCGTTTTTAACCGATCTGACAAACATGTTGAATGACCTTAATCTAGAGCTGCAAGGAAAATACAAAACAGTGATCAATATGATTAGCTCAGCTAATGCTTTCAAACGTAAGATGCAACATCTCTCCTCAAAGCTGCAGCGCCATGATTTGGCAAACTTCCAGAACCTGTCGTCAGAGCTGGAGATGCAAGGGAGCAACTTGACAGCGCACGCTGCACAGAGAAGATTGACAATTGCTCTCAGAGTTTGACAAACGCTTTCAAGCCTTTTCTTTGCTCAAGCCAGTCGCTACATTTATGTGCTATCCCTTTCGGGAAGATGCTGGGGTTGATTCACTCGCATTAAAAATGGAAACACTGTTTCACCTGAACTCTTCTGGGGTGGAAGATGAGATTTTGACACTACAACCTGACATTGAACTGAAGTCCAGAGCTCATGGACAGTTCTGGAACTTACAGAGGTAAAGTACCCCAACATGAGGAAATGTGCTACCTCTTTGACTGCAATATTTGGCTTCACTTATTTATGTGAGTCAGCCTTTTCACATATGAAAATCATTGTCCGAGTACCGTTCCACCATGATTGACGAACATTTGAAAATGTACTTGAGGCTGGCTGTTAGCAGCTAGTGTCCGGACTATGCATCCCTGACTGATTCAATTTGGTGACGGTCATCAGAGTAAACTCAGGCAATGACCAAAAACGTACATAGTTAATTACCCTGTGTTGTGCAGTATTGGCTCACGTTATGTTATGCATATTTGTGCATATTGGGTGGCTCAGAGTTTAATTGGGGTCAGAGAGAAGTGGAATAAACCATTATTGGAGCCGGTGGAGGGTATTCACCTGTTGAAAAAATAATTTCAATAAAGTAATGTTGAACAAATTTCTCTCGCTTCTTTTAAAAGGGCTTAGAGAAACACAAATTATCAAAATGTCCCTTTGCGTGCCCCCTTATGCGCACGCGCAATGGCGTAGTTGACAAGACGCAGCTGGAAGAGGTGGACTCAAGCGCGAGCAACAATGTGCCTAAGCCTGGCCCGCGGCACACTCGGCAGCTGTCAAGCCAGCAGTTTGCTAGCCTGTCGTCGGCTCGTCCTGATCGCGTCTCAAAATGATGCTCGTCTCACGTGGCGGCCGTTTGTAGAGGCGCGTCTTTCCCACGGAGTTAACGTCACCAATGGTGGCGGCGGAGTGAACTCTCTTTCAGTAACATATCGGCGTCTTCTCCTTGGATTAAAAGGTCATTTGGGGACAGCCTCAATGGTGAGTAAAATGCTTCGACTGGTCTACAACTCTACGGCGTAATTTAAAGTGCTAACACAACTGGCGTACAATTATCACTGTAAACCCCAATAAATTACCAGAACTCAAAAATATTGAGGCAATCGCTTGCCACAATATTTTTGAGTTCATAAACTCCAAAATTTCGAGTTTTTTCAAACAATAGTTTTGATTATATTCTACTCTGAACATATAATCATGTCAAGTTAAAAGTACTCATTTATTTTAACATTCAAACATTTTAATTTACCGGACTTTATGATTTTAACATCGACAACTGGTTATGTTCTGTTAATACGAATTAAGTTTTTCAATCAACTTATGTTTAGTTATCTAACTTAAGTGTTTAAGTTCTAGAACTCATTCTATAACATATATATCAAGTCATTTTTTTAGATTTTCAAGACTTGAAAATAAGTAATAAAAAATATTGAAAACTAATTTAAAAGAACTAGTTAAACATAAGTACGCTGTACACGTTAAATTCTTGATAAAACAACATTTATTTCTTCATGTTGCAATTCAAACTGTTTTGAGAGACTGCTGCTCAGAAATTCTGTATAGAGAACAATTTACATCACAAAAAAAACCCGGAATAACCAATTTTAAACTGAACACATTTTTCTTGTCCTCTCACATCACTGATGAAAAAAAAACAAAACAAGAAAAACACTTGGTGAGCAGCAACTAATCATGTAATTGGAATTTGCATGTAGATTTTTAATTTAAAGTGTAAATAACCACAGGAACAAAACACAGTGTAGACTGAGCCTACTGGCTGAAACAACTTAAGCTATTATGATTGTTTTTCTGACAACAACAAAAAGGAACGTTGTTCAGTGAAACAACACCTCACAATCTTCTGATTAAAACAAGTAATTTTTCAGACTTCGCAACCTTGCTGATAGTTTATCACCTTCTAGACAAAGTAAAATTTTCTGAACAAAATCAAAAGTGTTGGTCATTTTTTTAGGTAACTGAAGTGTAGGTAACTGAGGTGTATTGTATAGATAAGTCCAAACATGACCAGGAAGGCATCACAAATCTGGGGTGGCTGAAGACAATGTTGCTTTCAATGACGACACAGATGTTCAGAGGCTGGTGGTTAACTAGACGTTGTTCTTGGTCACTAGTAATGGTAACGGCCACTACAACATCCTCAAGCTCCGGCACGTGTTGAATGAAAGATAGACCCCAAAATTAAAGTTTTAAGTGACAGATTTCATCATTTTTAGCAAGTATTTTTGTTATTGTTGACAAATAATCTTTCCTTAGAGGCCTAATATTTAGTTTCTCTGTGTCTGCGCCAGTCAAAAACAAATTTGTTGTTTGCCAGAAAACAGCAATATGGTTTACTAATAAACAGCATAGTTTAATTCACTTTGGCAAGGTACCAGAGTGGGATTGATTACATTCAGGAAACTTGTAAACACACCAAATGCCATGAGTTTACATTTAGCAGGTTTTACTGTGTATTGTCGCTGTCAAAAAAAAAAGTTAAAAAACATGTTCAATTTTTTTTGTTGAATTTTTTTTTTCTTTCTCCATGTTACCTTTATATGCTGCAAGCTAAGTATAGTTAGATTTGTAAGCTATTTTACTGAACCTTTTTTTGTTAAAAAAAATTCCAGATAATTTGGAGTGTCACTTTAAGAAAAAGCACATGACAACCTTAGCCTCTGCTCAAAAAGAATCACACTAGTCAGCAAGTTGTGCGTTTTCCTAATAAGTCGCCAATTTTTCAATTCTTACCCTAGAGTCAATATGACTCCCTGACTTGGGCGTGAGGTGGACTTATATCATTAACGAACAAAACTAACTAGGTAGTTCTATGAAATGAGAAAATACAGTAATAATAAAATGAATATAAATAATAGTAAATGATGATGATGATGATGATGATAATATCAATAATACAGGTGAGTACAATAACCAATCTTAACTGAAGACCAAGTAGTCAATCAGGCCATGTCGTCTTCCGGCCATGACCTCCAACTCTCACTGGAGCGGTTCACAGCCGAGTGTGAAGCGGCTAGGATGAAGATCAGCACCTCCAAATCTGAGACCATGGTCCTGTCGGAAAAGGGTGGAATGCCCTCTCCGGGTCGGGGATGAGGTCCTGCCCCAAGTGGAGGAGTTCAAGTATCTCAGGGTCTTGTTCACGAGTGAGGGTAGGATGGAGCGTGAGATCGACAGATCGGTGTGGCGTCTGCTGTCATGCGGACTCTGCATCGGTCTGTCGTGGTGAAGAAAGAGCTGAGCCGAAAGGTGAAGCTCTCTGTTTACCACTCGATCCACGTTCCTGCCCTCTCCTATGGCCACGAGCTGTGGCTTGTGACCGAAGGAACAAGATGCTGGATACAAGCGGCCAAAATGAGTTTCCTCCGCCTGGTGTCCGGGCTCTCCCATAGTGATAGGATGAGAAGCTCGGTCATCCGGGAGGGGCTCAGCATCGAGCCGCTGCTCCTCCGCGTTGAGAGGATCCAGCTGTGGTGGTTCGGGCTTCTGGTTAGGATGCCCCCCGGATGCCTCCCCGGTGAGGTGTTTCGGCATGTCCCACTGGAAGGAGGTCCCGGGGACGACCCAGGACACGCTGGAGAGACTATGTCTGTCAGCTGGCCTGTCTGGGCTTTCTTGCTCAAGCTGCTGCCCCCGCGACCCGACCCCAGAAGACAGCGGTAGAAGATGGATGGAATACAGCGATAAGTCCATTCATCTACCTAGAACTGGGACTGCATGATTAATTGAATTTTAATCGTGATCGCGATATTGGCTGCCACGATTATTAAAGGTGATAACCGGCAATATTAACATTTAAAAAGCCAGCTAGGTAGTACTGTACAATTGCAGTACTATATGTCAAATCGAGCACTTTCAGTGTATATGTCAAATCAAGCACTTTCAGTCATCCTGCCACACGGGGGAAAAACACAAGGGACTCCATTAAGTCTCATGCAGAAAACATGGCGGAGGAGTCCTCTGTTGAGTATCGTAAACAAATCCTGGCGAAGCGCGCACACAGAAGTGAGCAGTCTGGGGAGAAAAAAAAAAGCTTGGAAGAATTTTGATTGTTTTAATCTACAAGTGTTGTTTGTATGCTGTAGATTCTATTTACCTGTATGGGAGAATATTGGCCGACTGCGAAAAAAGCCGCATGTAGAAAGCGCCACAAAACGCGTGCCAGCGTTTTGATGTACATGTATACCATACTACCTGTCAATTGAGACCCATTTTGAAAAATCCATTTTCTCCATACTCACGTTGAGTGATTCTGGTACTTTTATCAGCCACCAGTGTGTGAGTGATTGGCAAAAATTTAAAAAAAAATGGGTTTGAAATGACCGAAAATGACATTTTGACTGCTAAGTACATACTCCATTCAAGTGATTCTGGTACATATGTACTGTTTTTTTTTTTTTTTTTTTTTTCTTGTTCTTGTTACGGCCTACAACAGGCCTTGTTGTAGTATATGCTTGGTTCTAAGTAGGCTTAATATTTTTCAATGGTTTGCGCTCAGCAAGTAAGTTGACTGTGTTGCCGTGTGTGCAAAGCTTTTGCCATAATTATGATTTACTTTATTTATTTTAGTTTATTATTATTTGTTGTCAGGTAATGTGATGAGGGCAATGGCGACACATGGTGGTGAACGCAGGTAGTGCGGCGAGGTGATGGAATAATGCGCCATGTTGATGTAACATTGAGCCAAATTGATGTAAAATTACCGTGTAAATTATTGGTTTAAGATACCAGTCAGAATTGACCTCGACTGGAATAAAACAAACAATAACAATTTGTTCAAGTAAAACACAGAATTGACCTCGACTGGAACAAAACAAACAATAACAATTTGTTCAAGTAAAACACAGAATTGACCTCGACTGGAATAAAACACCACAATAACAATTTGTTCAAGTAAAACAACAGCAAACACCAAATCATCTCTGAAGACAACCAACATTAAATAAATCCATGAAGTCAACTCACAATGAAGACACATTGTGAGGCCATAAGATCAAAGCAAGCTTTTAGCAATAAGTCATGCTCAATATTACTCTGTAACTGCCATTGGAAAAAGTGTCAATTGATCACAAGTGTTAAGACCTATGTTCATATTTATTTCGTAAATGTGCACATATGATATGTTATTGCCTTTTTAGCCTGATTTGAACTATGCAATTTGTTATTGCCATTCTGGCCTGATTTGAACTGTATCTTTGATCAAGATATGGTTGAATCATTTACTGGAATGTTCAGGTGTACTTAATTTTATTGCCATTTTTGCCTGATTTGAACTGTACCTTTAGTCAAGATATGATTGAATCATTTATTGGAATGTTCAAGTATGTTCAAGTGGAAAGTTACTAATTAACCAAATCAAACACTGAACGGTCAGGTCAGCATACGTTGTTAGCCCTCGGAGGATTTCACGCAAACCGGTAAGGAATTCTAAATTCTAAGTCCATCCGATAGCCCAACTAATAATGTCATTAATTCGTAATTTAGGAGAATTGAAACTGATCACTTTGATTCTCTTCCAATATTGGTATTAGACCTTTTAGAAACTTTCCACTCTTTTCATTATGTTTTAAATTCTTTATTTCATTATATTGTTTTTGTGCTTGGTTTTTCATAGCCTTCGTCGCTACAGCGTTAGAGCTGTGCTGGACTAACGGGACGTCTTAACCCTTTAAACGGAGAGTCGGTCAGGACTGTTAGTTGTCCTTAGATAGCTGACAGGACTGCGGTAAGAGCAGATCAGTCATTGTTTGTATTCAATCTTGAAGCTATGTTTATACAAACTGCTTCTTTTAAAAAAAAAGTGCAATAAATAGACATGTTTGACCAATTATGATGAATAATGGTGATTAATAATCGCAATCACAATACTGACTAAAATAATCGTGATTATTATTTTGGCCAAAATCGTGCAGCCCTACCTGGAATCTAAATCTAAATCTTAGGTGACAAATAGCGTCTACAACATCTGCTAAATGGGTGAGTTTGATCTTTAATTAACTACACTGTTAAACCCGCGTGTTCAAAATAATTTAATAGATTGAGTAGTATGAACTCAAAAATTTTACAAAAAGCTCTACAAACTCAAATAAATTACGTTTGTGTAACTTTTTCATAATTTTGAGTTAACTATAACTCACTTTTTAATTTATTTCAACAAACTTGTGTTAAGTGATCTTAACTTAAAAGCATAAGATCAGCACATTTTAATATAATTAGGTAACATTTAATAATAATATTTAATAAATGGCCACTTCTTTCCGTTGCTCAAACATTACTGCTTGTGTATCCTTGTAATAAGGTCATTGTGTGATGAAAGATTATGCAAAAACACATAACCCTTTCAGATTAGCTCCGCTGGAGCATACATGTTTTATAATTAAATTATGTGCTAAAAATATTCAAAGAAATGAAAAAAAGCAATCTTAAAGTCTGCATTGATGAGAGTAAGAATAAATGAACCTGCAAAATTGTTTGAGGAGTATTTTCGGTCATTCATTAGATGTGCAGGATTAATATTAATACTGGAATATTAGGAATTAGGATCCACTGTAAAGTGTACTGCAAGATCACTCCCCCCCCTCTCGTGACACTGTTGCGTGAAAAGTGAACTTCATCTTGACCTAGCAACAAAACGCCTTGCGTAGAGTGTAAACGACGCCTTCCATGTGAACGCGGCATAAGGCATCAGTGATTTCTGTCTCGTATGCTTACCTGTGTACCACTTGAATGCCTGCCTGTACATACATACATACACACATACTTTTTATTTAAGGCACTTTGATGCACTTGTTTTTTTTTTTTCTGCTTAGCTTTAACCTGTATAAATGACAAACCTTTACAAAAGACAAAGCTTTAACCTGTATAAATGCTGTAAAAAGTAGACAACAGTTGTTGAAAGTTGTTTTATATTGCCTTTTTAATTTGTTAGTTAAAAAAGATACAGTTTTTGGTATGCTTATATAATTTATATAGACAATAATTTTATTTGGTGGTCAGCATGGCAAGTGTGTGTGTGTGTGTGTGTGTGTGTGTGTGTGTGTGTGTGTGTGTGTGTGTGTGTGTGTGGGTGGGGGGGTGGGGGTTGCGCAAAATGTTTTCTCTTTCCTAGGGGGCCTTTACAAAATATAATTGAGAAGCACTGATATAAGTGTAAAGAAAAGTAAATAAACTGGTGCTGTAGTGTTTCATTTTGGACACTGGGTAGCAACCACATAATGACATACCTGACAGAACAAATTTAAAAGTCATGAAGAAATCATGATGCCACTTCTAAAATAGCAAGTTAGCATCTCGTTAGCAAACTAGGACTAGATATTAACTTGAACGTGTAGCATTCCCCTTTCTGTCAATGAATCAGTCAGTAAGCAATTTTGCACAAGTGAAACATGGGAACTGGTCACTTCTGCTTGTACAGTAAGTTATAATGCTCATCTTTGGCATTGTGGGTTCTTTCATTCTATTATTATTTTTTTTAATCTTTGCAAACAATTGACCCAAGCTTCTTTTTCTCCTTTAACTCTAATAGCTGATGAATTATCAGGTTTTTTTTTTGTTTTGTTTTTTTGTTATTTTGACCGGGTCAAATTGTATGGCTATCCCTAGTTAACACACTGGTGCCAATTAGCTTACTTGATTTTGTCACATATTCCTTCAAGGCATATACAATTAACACATGAAAATGAAAATGAAAATGAATTGTTGATGCCCAATCATCAGTTGATGAAAAAGGAAAAATAGAACCCTAAAAATATCTGTTGAATAAATACTTTGTAAGTCAACTTGCAGTGTTGTAAGTTGGCTACTTAGGATCCATTTTGAATAGCTGATTACAGCTATCTTGCGCTTGTGAAACTAAGTGGCAAAATTTGTGTCACAATGTCACAATGTGTCACAAGGCAACAACAAGCATATTGTGGACATAAATTGATCTGATACTATGTTCAGTGCTGTAACACAATGGTGCCCAACCACCGGTCCGCGGCCCAGTAGCTACTTGTTCGTGGACCAACTGGTACTGGGCCGCATGGGCAGCACCAGAAATAATAATTTTTGGAACTGATTTAGTTTACCCTTTAACGGTTGATTCTTTTGTGCTTTGTTTGGCTTGATCTTTGTTTTTTGGTGCTGCTTCTGGCCGCTGTTGATGTTAATTAAATATGTAGGAGGGATGGTCTGGCTTCTTTTGAGTGCAGTCAGTGTAGGTGACACACACATTTTTCTGTCTCTGTGAAAGTTGGCCCACAAGCTACTGTAAGTTGTACTTTCTTCGTAAGAATTTTGTCATTTATCATATGCCCAAAATTGTGACTGTGGATAACATGCTAGTTAATGTTAGCTCTTATATTCAGCATGTTATATAGTGCTGCCTTGTATGCCTTAAGCTCATTAGCATTTAGTTTGTGCCAGGTATTTCCCTTTGGTGTGTACAAGCAAAGGTTTTGCCTGGATAACAACTAATTTCTGTCTATTTAATGTTTAGTTTTTAAACGAATAGCATTTGTAATCCAGTTTTGATTGATTTAAAAAATGTGTACATTTTTTGTAAGATACATAAATCTTGCATATTGGACTTACCTTAGTTACTGAGTTATAGCAATGTTTGCATATGGAGAGACTATGACAGCCTTTGTTTTGTGTATTCTCTTTTCTTTAAAGTTTTACATTATAAATTACAGTCCACAATAAAAATTTAAACCGTTGACCTGTATGTGGTGATAAAAAAAGTTGGGGACCCCTGCTGTAACACACATTGAAGAGGGATATTCTAAAATGGCCTGCAAGAACGCACTTGGTTCACATGGTTACAACTCCCAAGAGAACGCATTTAGGAAGCAAAATAATTTAGTGACCAGGTTTTTGAGACTGTGTTCTCTCATAGATCTGTTTAAACTGCAACATATTACATTTCTATTTAGCTCTTAAAAAGGATGATATGTATGGCCAAGGTCATTCTATATTATGCCCCCTCTCACCTGAGAGAAAATCAAGCAACAGCTTAAAATGTATTTGTCATTTTTCAGTCACTCATGGCTGCAGAGCTTGTTCTTGATCAATTCACAGGCTTAAAGTATGCAAAGGTATTCTCTGCCTCCACAATATGGGTTCGGAGTAGCGTGGAGCCTCCCCTGTCAACCTATTCATTCTGATGAATGCAAATAAAATTAATCATTCTCATGGTCAAGTTCTTTTTTTCTACCATAAATGTTTTGTTAGCTGAACAGTCAATATAAATTGGGAAAAAGTACATCCCTATTTTTTAATTCTAATGTGATTGTAAAAAGCCAAACACGCACCCAGAGTTACTCCTTATCACAATATTTGCTGATGCCAAGCCTGTTTGCTGTTCGCGGTTGGTAGCTTTGTTTGACTCGAGGAGCACATTTTTCTTCAACATATTTGGACAGATTCTAATTTGTACAACATTGATGCTTGACCTAAGATGTTACATTGCACTGTGTAAGAGGTTATGAGAATATGTGACCACAGCATGCTTTGATGACTTTGTGCTGTAAAGTAGTGTTTTTCAACCTTTTTGAGCCTTTGGAAAAATCTCGACACACCACTAGCCCAAAATTTTAAATTGAAAACTCTGAAGTCCAGGGACGACCAAACTTCTTTGCCTTGAGATCCACTTTTCCAGCAGCCTTATAGTGCGGATCAAATCATGTGCTGACTGCATAAACTATAGTTTATGCCTAAAAAATCCAGGTCAAACAGACCTGGCCCAAGAGTATTAAAGCCAACACGGCACAGCACTATTAATTAACTTGATTTGCAGGCCAACACCATTTTTTTTTTTTTTTGAGGACTTAAGAGTATGTGGCCCCATGTTCAAAATTCCCTGACTTTCGTTTATTCCTAACTTCTTTGCGCTCCATAGAAATAGCGGGTTGAAAATATTTATTAAATAAAGAGGAAGGAATTAAACAGACAGCGGAGTGGGGCCTTCCCCCGCGCTTAGCTCCAAACTCGTACTGTTGCATGTTTGTCGTTTAAATTTCCCTGACTTTAGTAAGTTATTTGTGCTCCATAGAAATAGCGGGTTGAAAATACTTATTAAATAAAGAGGAAGGAATTAAAAAGACAGCGGGGCCTTCCCCCGCGCTTGGCTACAATCTCATACCGTTGCATGTTTGGCGTTTAAATTTCCCTGACTTTAGTTTATTTGTAAGTTATTTGTGCTCCATAGAAATAGAGGGTTGAAAATATTTATTAAATAAAGAGGAAGGAATTAAAAGACAGCCGTGTGGCGCCTTCACCCGCACTTGGCTCCAAACTCATACCGTTGCATGTTTGCCATTTAAATTTCCCTGACTTTAGTTTATTCTAACTTATTTGTGCTCTATAACGAAGTAGCTGGTCAAAAATATATAATGCATGCCGAGGGGAAAATCAAAAGAATTGCGCCCAGCGTTCACATGTGCGTTGCTTGATCTGGATACATTCTGCGCTCTGCGGCTTCTGTGTAGTAGTTAAATAGCAATTACCAATAATTAATTCTGTTTCATCAGATTTTTTTTTAATAACAAATATTTCTTAGTATAATATGCATACAACACTTTTATTGAATGAATAAAGTTTATATTCTATTAAAGTTTGATGACTTTGCTGATATTTTTTAATACATTCCCTTTAGTAAAGCACCATCTAGTGGCTGCATAACGCAACTATCTAGCCGCTAGATAGAAGACAGGCTACAATGGAGGCAGTTAATTTACTGCATAATGCAACCCCAGCCAGTACTCTGGTTTCAACTCTATGTGCGCCTTATAATCCGGTGCGCCTTATAGTGCGGATAATACGGTACATTAACAATGAAATAATGAAAATTATTCGACTGGACAAATTCTATTCATTCATTTTTTTAGAAGCCACACATCATTGACATCTATGAAAACACATTACACATTTTTAATGTAGGTGTGACAGAAGAGTTAAAGATGGAGGTGGGACTGCATCAGGGATCAGCTCTGATCCCTTTCTTGTTTGCTGTGGTGATGGACAGACTGATAGACAAAGTTAGACAAGAATCCCCATGGACTAATGTTTGCAGATGACATTGTGATCTGTAGGTAGAGTAGGCAGGTGGAGGAGAAGCTTGAGTGATGGAAGTTGGCCCTGGAAAAGAGACGAATGAAGGTTGGCTGTGGAGTAAATGTGTGTGAGTAAGAAGGACCCAAGTGGAAGAGTGAAAATACAGGGAGAGGAGATACAGAAGGTTAGATGATTTTAAGTATTTAGGATCAACAGTGCAGAGCAATGGAGAGTTTGGAAAAGAAGTGAAGAAGCGTGTGCAGGCAGGCTGGAACGGATGGAGAAAAGTGTCAGGAGTGAGAAAAATGTCAGCTAAATTTAAAGGAAAGGTGTACAGGACTGTGGTGAGACCAGAGATGTTTGGCCTGGAGACAGTGCCATTGAAAAAACAGGAAGCAGAGCGGGAAGTAGCAGAGATTAAGATGCTGAGGTTCTCTTTGGGAGTGACCAAGATGGATAAGGGCCAGATATGAATACATCAGCACATGTTGGAGTTTTGGGAAATAAAGTCAGAGAGGCCAGACTGAGATGGTCCGGAGAAGTCCAGAGATGAGATAGTGAATATATAGGTAAAAGGATGCTGAATTTGGAATTTACAGGCAGGAGGTCGATGTCAAAGAGGTCAAAGAGAACCTTCATAGATGCAGTGAAAGAGGGCATGAAAGTAGTTGGAGTGAGAAATAAGGCTGAAGAAGACAGGCTACAATGGAGGCAGTTAATTTACTGTGGCCACCCATGAAGGGAAAAATACCTAAGGAGAAGAGAAAAGAAGAGAGAGAGAAACGAGTAAAGTGGACCCCAAATCAGACTGGACTAAAAGTTAGAATTGAAATGTTTAATTACAAAAAGAGCACGTAACACGCGAGGAGAAAAATAAAGGTGAGCCAGAAAGTACCAAATGAAAAGCACGGTAGAATTTGCACAGCTACAAAGTAACAACTGAGAACGTACATCAAAGATATCAATGGAATGGGGCAATTAGGACCAGCTACTCACAGGGAGGGCGGATCAGCCGTAAGACGCCGTCGGGAGGCAAAAACGCAACAATGAAAAATGTACACGTGGCGTGACTTGGAGAAGAAAACCAAAGAATCAAAAACGTATAGTGCAAACTAGCCGAAAAGGTACTCGGGTGGAACGAGGAACTAGGGAACAACGAGGAATGTGAGGCAATAATCGGACGGCGTCTGACTGTGCCGGCTGCGTTTAAGTAGTCTCAGGATTACTGATACGAGACAGGTGCGCAGCTGGTGACGCTGCCCTCCCAGAATTGTTCCTAGCTATTCTGCAATGCCCAAAAAAGCCTGCAGGGGAACACCAAGAGCAGAGACCATGACAGTTTCAAAGACGATACGCAACATATTGGAAACTGAACGTAGTATTGCATCACTTCGTATCGCAATACAGTGGACCCCCGCCATAAGAAATTAATCCATTCTGTCATTGGGACCGTAAGGCGAAATCGTCATATGGCAAACAATAGAAACCTTTGTAATTAAGTAATGCACCTAAAACCCCAGGTAAAAAAAATCAAAATTGTATATACATATTAAATATTAGTAACAAAATGGTACAGTAAGTTCCAGTTATAAATAATGTTAAAGTACTTAATTAAATAACATAATAAATAAAAAAATATAAAGGAAAAATAAAATTTTGAATGGTGTGCAAGATTTACTGCTTATGTCCTCTGCTAGGTACGTTTGAAACAAGGTCGAACATTTTCAGTCACCCTTTATTTGACGAGTAGGAAAAGAGCACATGAATGTAGTGCCACTTGTGGCTAACAAACAAGCGAACAGAGAAGCAATAAGCAATAGCGGTGCACGCCGAAACGCCGTTTGACCCTCCTGAGACTTTGTTGCACCCAACTGAGTCCCTGGAGGGTCAAACTGTACTTGTGCGGGGACTAGCAACTCGTTTGCATATGTTCACGGGTCCACGAGTAGAATTTTCTCCCCAGCCTTTCATGAAGCTAAGCATGCATGTCCCATATCTTCCTATTCTGAGGAAGAACATTGGTGATTTTGAATGAATTTTACAAACAATTATACATGTATTACATTTACATTGCATACTACACGTATTAACATATTTACTGCAGCTGTTCCTTAATTATTGGGAAAAAAACATTTACATGTTTGGTATCTTTACATAAACTGGTAGCCCTTCATATCACTCAGTACCGAAGAAGTAGCTCACAGTTTCAAAAAGGTTGGTGACCAGTGCTCTACAGTGATGTAGAATTTTCCTCTGTCTTCCTTGCACTAATTAAACTGGGTCCCAAATGAATCGCGCAAACCATAGCTGATGGACTTCTGAAACTTTTTGAGGACACAGGTTTGAATAACGCAGTTACGTCGCTGTGTACATACAGACAGTGCACCTAATGTAGAAGCGACATGGACAATAACATTGAGGAAGACTTTTTAATGAACGAAAGGGTGAGTACCACGTCCTGGTACTCATGTGAATAACTCATGAAAAAGATTATGTGTACCCCTGTTTTAATGTGTATGAATGTTTAAGTGTGTATATATATATATATATATATATATATATATATATATATATATATATATATATATATACATATACACACACACACACACACACAGACTCACGGGGGATTCATAAAATTATTCTCCCTATTCTGTTCTTTTCATGTCATAATAGATCCATTTGGTTACACTCCTTCTAGTGTTGTAGTTTTAAGTTGGAGTTTTTAGCCAGTTAGAATTCAGTTAATGTGTGTCACCAGGCTGTATGTAATCTGCCTGCTCCCGGAGGCGCTAGGGCATTCGCTTCAACAGTTGTGTGCCTTCTGTGCCGTTTGCAACGACACATGTAAATGTATTTTTAATAGACTGTTGCTATGGCCATTCGAGTGATAAGATCGCCAGCTAGAGGCCTCACGTTGAACGTGACGTGAGTGGATACTCACTGCAGGAAGGCGGTGCAATGCTCAACAACCAAGCTACGTTGTTTATTATATTATTATTTTTTATTTATTGTTTATTATATTATTATTATAAATTTATTGTAAATCTCAGTTCAAAGTTAAAGAGAGCTCCTCAATGCGCTATGGTGCTTTTAAAAAAAATTTTTGGGAACACCCGAGTGGATACACTGTACATCTCAGTGCAAAGAGAAAAGAGCATGACGAGGTCAAGAAAAATACCCTTGTGTGTGTGTGTGTGTGTGTGTGTGTGTGTGCGTGGGTGTGTATGTGTATATACAGTATATGTGTGATATATATATATATATATATATATATATATATATATATATATATATGATATATGATATATATATGTAGCGTATATATGTGCCAGAGTGCCTTAGGGTTAGGGTTAGTGTTGGCTGAGAGTAGAAGCAGCTATGAGGGCCTTCTTGGGCTTTTGACATCATCGTAACCCTTGGAAAAAATGTTTTTTTTCTGCTTGGGTAAGGCTGTTTTCCTGAGAGAATTCCTATAAATGCATTAACAGGGAAAAATTACTTTTAGGGTGTGAAATTAACATTGAAACACGGTTACAAACTCTAAATAGTTGAATTTCCATGACAGGGGCCCTTTAACAACATTAACGCCTACACAGGTCTCAAACTCCAGTCCCGGAGGGTCACAATTCTGCATGTTTTTGATGCTTCTGTCATTAAATCCCCTGAATCAAATTATTAGCTCATCAGCAAGTGCTGCGATGCTTGAAAATGATCCTTACTTGAATCAGGTGTGTTTAAGAGTGCAGTCTGGAAAACTTGCAGGTTTGCTGCCCTCGAGGATGGAGTTTGAGACCTATGAGCCCTATGATGTATGTTGCATGTGGTGGGACAATCCATATCCTTCCATCCATCCATCTTCTATAGTCGCTTATCCTAACTAGGGTCGCTGGCTTGCTGGTGCCTATACCAGCTGATTTTGGGCAGTCGGCCAGGTACACCCAGCTGGTTGCCAGCCAATCGCGAAAATGACAGACAACCATACACAGTCACAAGCAGTTTTGAGTGTGCATCCATACATTAATTTTTAATTAAAATTTAAAATACAGTGATCCCTCCTACTTCCCGGTCTCAAATATGGCGGTCTCAGTACTTCGTGGGTTTTTCCAGGAAAAATTAAAAATATTTCAAAATAAAAAAAAAAATGTAAAAAATGTGCAAAAATGGAAAAAAATGAAAAAAGCAAAAAAGTATATTATACAGTAATGTATTCATCAAATAACAAGTAATATTAGTTAATAATTATGTTAAGAATTCTTCAAGCGTTTTCACGGGAGTCTTGGTGCAGATAACCAGTCCTGAGAACAAATTCTCAACAAACTAAGTAATGTTAGTTATTTAATGACTATACAATAATGTTAATAAGGATAATGTTGTCACGAATAACCCGCGGATCCCAAATGGGGATGGACCCCAACCAGGCACGAGAGGTGGTGTTTATTAACAAAAAGAGCGCACAAGGCGTGAGAAAAACACAAGAACAGCCCGAAGGCAAAGTAGCAAATCAAAGTAACAAAGTACCAACACAAAGCGAGACGAGAGCGTCTGGATCAAAAGTCCACGGGAACGAAGGGCAGCAAGGAGGGCGTGAGTCCACGGGAAACGACTGCAAACAAAGTAGCAACAGAAATCGTTCGCAAACTGAAAAACATAACACGCACAAAGTACAAACCAAAAGGACTCGGGAAGGGAGGAAGTGAGGACAAGAGCGCTGGGAATCACGGAGCAGCAAGCAAGCTTGGCGAAGGAATAACCCGGCAAAGGCTTGTAATTGCCGGCCAGCTTATAAAGCCCTCTGACGAGATGCACAACAGGTGTGAGTGTCCGATGGACCCGCCCAATGCGGGGGAAGGAGAGAGTCTGCAAATCAACACAAACTAAAAAGGCAAAAGACGTGACAGTACCCCCCCCTCAACGGACGCCCCCTGGCGGACCCCCAGGCTTACCCGGATGAGTCCGGTGGAAGTCGGTAATGAGATCAGGGTCAACCACCTACGAGCGCGGGACCCAGGAACGTTCCTCCGGCCCGTACCCCTCCCAATCGATAAGGTATTGAACGCCCCGGCCCCTACGCCGAGAGTCCAAGATGGACCTTACTGAGTAAATGGGACTCCGGTCGACCAAGCGAGGAGGAGGAGGAGGCACTGCAGGAGGACACAGGGAGCTGTTGACGGTCGGCTTGAGCTGGGAAACGTGGAAAACAGGGTGTATTTTCATAGAGGGTGGTAAGGAGAGCCTGACAGCGACGGGGTTGACGACGGCCTCTATCTTGAACGGGCCCACATATCTCGGATTCAGCTTCTTCGCGGACCCGGCGAGGCGCAGATCCCTGGTGGACAACCATACCTCCTGCCCAGGTTGGTACTGAGGAGCCCCGCTCCTCCGCCTGTTGGCCAGTTGGCAGTTCCGCTCAGTTGTCCTAGCCAACGCGGCTCTGGTGTCCCTCCAGACCTTGTGTGCCCTGCGCATATGGCTCTGGAGGGACGGCATGGAAACCTCCTTCTCTTGGGAAGGGAAAACAGGGGGTTGGAAGCCGTAAACGACCAGGAACGGGGACTTGCCTGTAGCCGCCGAAGGACCGGAGTTGTGGGCATACTCGACCCAAGGGAGATGTGTGGACCAGGAGGATGGATTTTGCTGACACACGCAGCGAAGAGTCGCTTCCAGCGCTTGGTTTGCGCGCTCGACCTGCCCATTAGACTGCGGGTGGTAGCCAGAGGTTAGGCTCGTGGAGGCCCCTATAGCTCGCCCAAAGGCTTTCCATAGCTGGGAGACAAACTGTGGTCCGCGGTCAGAAACGATGTCCATGGGGATCCCGTGCAGACGGATTACATGCTGAACGAGAAGTTGAGCAGTCATCAGAGCAGATGGAAGCCCCGTCAGCGCCACGAAATGAACCATCTTTGAGAATCGGTCTGCCACCGTCATGATGACGGACTTTCCGCGAGAAGCTGGCAGACCAGTAATAAAGTCAAGGGCAACATGGGACCACAGACGGGAAGGGATCGGGAGTGGTTGTAGCAGGCCGGCTGGTGGTCGGTTCGTGGCTTTTCCCCGGGCACATGTAGGACAGGCAGCAACAAAATCGATGACGTCTTTACGCCAGCCTGGCCACCAGAAACGCTGGTTGACCAAGAAGGCCGTCCGGCTCATACCATGATGGCACGCCAACTTGGAACTGTGCCCCCATTCCAGCACAGCAGTCCGGAGTGCTGCAGCGACAAACAGTTTGTTGGCGGGACAATCAGGATGCCCGGAGCCTCCTGCTTGTTGGACGCGGTCCTCCAAATCCCACTGGAGGGCGCCAATGACTAGCTCACTCGGAACTATGGTCTCTGGTGGAGTCTCACTGGCCGCTTCCTCAAAGACGCGGGAGAGGGCGTCCGATTTCCCGTTCTTCGACCCGGGTCTGAAGGTGATGAGGTAGTTGAACCGCGTTAGGAATAATGCCCACCTGGCTTGACGGGGGTTCAAGCGGCGTGCAGTCCGGAGATAAGCGAGGTTCTTGTGATCGGTGTAGATTGTGAAGGGCTGCTGAGTGCCCTCCAACCAGTGCCTCCACTCCTCCAACGCCAGGACGACCGCCAATAGTTCCCGATTGCCCACGTCATAGTTTCGTTCTGCTGGTGACAAGCGACGAGAGAAAAATGAACACGGATGGAGTTGTCCATCCTCGGAAGATTGCTGTGACAGTATAGCGCCTACACCTGAGTCAGAAGCGTCGACCTTGACCGTAAACGGGAGTCGGGGGTTCGGGTGCAGAAGAACCGGCGAGCTCGTGAACCTAGTTTTGAGGTGTGCGAACGCGTCCTCCGCCTCGGCTCCCCACTTAAACGGGACCTTGTTAGACGTGAGCAAGCAAGCTAGCTTGGCGAAGGAATAACCCGGCAAAGGCTTGTAATTGCCGGCCAGCTTATAAAGCCCTCTGACGAGATGCACAACAGGTGTGAGTGTCCGATGGACCCGCCCAATGCGGGGGAAGGAGAGAGTCTGCAAATCAACACAAACTAAAAAGGCAAAAGACGTGACAA
This sequence comes from Hippichthys cyanospilos, assembly GCF_059441005.1. Taxonomy (NCBI): domain Eukaryota; kingdom Metazoa; phylum Chordata; class Actinopteri; order Syngnathiformes; family Syngnathidae; genus Hippichthys; species Hippichthys cyanospilos. The sequence goes on along the minus strand of NC_142379.1, from coordinate 22,113,238 downwards.
ATGTAATGTTGAATAATAAAAGAAAGGAAATAAAATGCGCAAATCACAAATTGTTCATTTTCACAGCTGAACTGGTAATGGTGGTACTTTCACTGATTCGATCCGGATTGAAAAATAGCTGTACATTGGCTCACTGAGTTGTTCTGAGCGGAATGTTTTGTTTGTTTCACAAATTTATTTGCTCACAAGACAAATGAGTGAGAAAACTTGCAAGTAGTACATTCACTTACGACGCTCTTTTGAACAGAAAATGACATACCTTGCACTTACTGGTTTATCTTGAACAAAAAATGACATGCTTACCCATTTGTGAAGGATAATGACCTATGACGTTCTCTGAGTAGAGTCACTCATTCGCCTGACGGCTCAAGAAGGGTTGTGTTCACACACAATTACTTAAAAGATTTAATGATTAACAAATCATTCACTCCCAGCATAACACGAAGCCAGTCACTTTTTGAGCCCACGTTTGTGTGAATCCCATCAATGAACCCTTTAATGGTTGCTTCTTCTTTTGGGACCTGCTTTCTATTCAGAGCTGTCATTGCAGTGCTTTAATCTACAGTTGATCATTTTGCATCTACTGTATGTGATTTTTTTTTTCTTTCTTTGATGGTACAGTCACGGAGCCGGTCAAAGTCACTGGAAATAAAAGAGACAAAAGGTAATTAACAAAAAAAATAAAAATAAAAAGCACTTAATGTGTTGGGGTCATTGGTGAGAAAATTTACTATTCTAGTTTTTGTGTGAGAAATATTGATGAAGTGTTAAGATAGATAAGCAAAAATATCACAGTAACACGGTATTGACATTACAGCTCCAAAATATATCATTTGAATTATTATTTTTGCTAAAAAGCCACTTTTTCCATGTTCAAAAGTTTTTATTTTTAAATAATACATATGGTGTTATGTATAATTTGTTATACAGTGAACCCTCGTTTATCGCGGTAGATACGTTCCAGAGGACGCAACAGCTGAAAATCCGCGAAGTAGCGCCCCCAATGGTCAAATTAAAAAAAAAGAACAAAAAAAAAGAATTTTTTTTCAAACGTGAAAAGTCTTCATGCTAGACATTTTATGTAAGAAAAATATTACAGCAGTACACATATTTACTTAGATCTTAAATTATTAAACCTTATCCACTTTATACATTTTAAAAGAAGCACACTCATTGAGACTGTACAGTAGTGAACTTGTTGGGGAGAGAGAGAGGGGGGGGGGGGGGGGACTGCTGTGCTGTGCAGGAGCACGTCATTCACAAAGCAGCTTAGACCAAAGAGCGGTCGGACTCATGTGGCTCAACAATAGCTTTTATTTTCATTACAGCTTCACAACTGAAAGTGGCAACTCAAAAACAATATTAATGCTCGCACCGTCGTCGGCCGCCAATACAATGTAAACAAGTGCCCCGCATCGGTGACATTTTTGGAAAGAAAGAAGCCCTGTCACGGTTTTCTACGACGGGCTTAAAACGGAATATGTTTTTTTTTTCTCTTGGTTTCTTAGTTGTCCTGTGACATGCCCGCTCTAACCAGAGAACACAAAGGACCTCCCCCTGCTTACTCACGCACAGATGCAATGCACCCTCGTGCACGTCAACCCAGCGGTAAGAGGAATTTACAACATAACTGTTCCCCTTTTCCTTTGAAGTCTTGCGCAGCTACGGTCATATTAGCAGTGGCCCGAACGCTGTATAAAAGTCTAATCTGTACATAATTAAAGATTATTACAATAGAGAGTTTACTCTTGAAATACCATTTTATATTACAAAATAGGTAAGGCATTTCCAACGATCTGGCAAGTCTAATCTGTACATAATTAAAGATTATTACAATAGACAGTTTACTCTTGAAATACCATTTTATATTATAAAATAGGCAAGGCATTTCCAACGATCTGGCGAAGGTCTGCTGCTCTCTCTGCCCTGACAATGTGTACATGTGCGTGTGTGCCTTTTGCTGTGGATGCGCTTTATGACCCGACAAGAACGTGCCTTTAGGACAGGTGTTGGGGCGGGAGTAGATCAAAACTCCACAGGCACGCGCCATATAGCTCATGAAGTGCACTCTGGCGCTGTTGTTGTCAACAAACAGGCAGAGGAGGCAGAGACAAGAGAAGCAAAGACGACGTTCACCAGACCCTTGGAAATCTCTTCCCTAGATTTCTTTTACAATAAAATGTTATTGCAATTGTAAATTCTCAATTGTAATCATCTTTGATCATGTACAGATTAGACTTTAATTCGTCATCCGGGCCGCGACAAATACGAGCGCAGCTGCACGAGACTTCAAAAGAAAGGGCTTCTTCTAAGCGAGGTAAAGTTGGTTTGTTGTTCGATATTCAGTTGACATTCGGTGGGGACCGTCTGCAAATTACACTTTTCAGTGTGAAAAAATGTTCACTAAAAATCAATAAAATAACATTTTACCATTCTTGTTGCTGTAGTAGATCATACTTGTAATGCCCTGACTACTACAGGTGTAGTAGTATGAGGTTATTGTGAAAAAAAAAACAAAAACACTTTATATGGACATATTATGCATTTTATAAATGAAAAAAATCACTAGAAATAGAGGAAATTACTTTCTTTATTTTTGTTGTAGTCAGTAACTTTTGTAATGCCCTAACTACTACAGGTGAGATTTTTGTGAAAATGGACTTTTGATTGACATGGTAAGTAATTGAAAATTAAAAATATTCACAAAAAATCAAGGAAATGTTTTTTTTTCATTCTATTTGTTGTACTAAGTCATATTAGTAATGTACCAACTACTACAGGTGACCTTTATGTGAACGAGGACTTTTGATGGACATGGTAAGTAATTAAAAATAAGATTTATTCCATAAAAATCAAGGAAATTACTTTTTTCTTTCTTTTCGCTGTAGTAGGTCATTTTTGTAATGCCCTAACTCCTACAGGTGACATTTTTGTGAAAAAATACTTTATATGGACATGGTAAGTAATTGAAATAAAAAATATAGTGAAATAAAGATAAAATAATACAAATATTCATTAAAAACCAAGGAAATTACTTTTTCTTTTCTTTTTGTTGTAGTAGGTCAAACTTCACCTGTAATAGTTAGAGCATTACAAATCTGACCTACTACAACAAAAAAGAAGATAAAAAGTAATTTCCTTGATTTTTAGTGAATATTTTTATTTTTTAATTACATACCATGTCCATATTAAGTATTTTTTTTCACAATAAAACCCACCTGCAGTAGTTAGGGCAGTACAAATATGACCTACAGCAGCAATAAGAATGATAAAAAGTAATTTTCTTTATTTTTAGTGAATATTTTTTAATTTTTTAATTTTTATTTTTTAATGACATACCATGTCCATATAAACTATTTTTCCACAAAAAACTCACCTGTAGTAGAGAGGGCATTACCAGTATGACCTACTACAGCAAAAACAAAGATAAAAAAGTCGTTTAATTGATTTTTAGTGAATATTTTCAGTTATTAATTCATGGTATGTTCATATAAAATGTTTTCACAATGAGGTCACCCGAAGTAGTGACGGTCAGTTGAAAATGTCGATTCGGTGTTTCTAATTGACAGAAATCATATAGTATATAAAAGTATGTTCACTGTGCTTTAAACTACACTCTTTAATTACGCGGACACTGCCGTGGTCTCCGATTAAAAGCACAGAGAAAACCGAATGTCAACTGAATATCGAATAACAAACCAACTTTTCCTCGCTCTTCTTCCATCTGCAGTTGGCAATCCAGATCGCTAAAGCAGCTTCAATACGGACGATCATTTTATTACAAGCTATAACAATTGGCTTCGCCGAATTGCCAAATGTGATTGCAGCCGTCGTCTAATTTTCACCTCATCCCCAATATAGCGAACGGTGGATTCGTTCACTCCCAAATGACGGGCCCACGTAACTTTTCACTTGAGAAGCATCATCTTCTCAGTTTAGGCTCAGTACAAGCCTTCGTGGGAGCAGCACGCTTCGGAGCTATTGCAAAAGTTCAATACGGAATGAAAAAAAAATCCTTGAAGTCGTGAACTGGTGTAATGGAAAAAAATCTGCAATGTGTTAAATCCGTGTAATGGAAAAAAAATCCGCAATGGGGCAAATCCACGATAGTGGAACCGCGAAATAGCGAGACTTCACTGTAATAACAAACATTTACCATACTAAATAAAATAAAAACTAACCTACAGTGGGCAATTTTAGTTCAACAACAAATAAATAAATTCTTTCTGATTGAACACATCCAATTTAAGCTAAAATATGACAAGTGTGAAAATATCTCTCCATCGCTCTCCCTCTCTCTTACTCTTGCGTGCAAGCTTGTAGCATACACGCAACAGTCGCCTGCCCGATTGCTTGCCCTTTTTTGAAAGCCAAGGTCTTCCCAAACAACTCACTTGGCTAGTTTGGACAGGGGAAAGGAATAAATTGGGTTGCCACTCTCCAGCCTGCAAATCCTACTTTGAGCGATGTTACGTTACTCGTGGTAGATAGTCTGCGAAGCAGGAAGTGGGCAACTGCAGCTGCAAGCACATTATCTATTCAAGCAACCATTAGCAACCAATAGCGTCCAGTTTCGATACATTCTTATCACAATTTTTACCCCTCATTGTTCACACAAGAAGGAAAAAGGACTTGCGTTCAAAGTGGAGAGTTCTCTAGACGAGATAAATATGGAAATCAAGCAATTTGTTGTTGTACCACGAGGGGGCAACATTTCTAACATTTGCATGACAAAGGCTTTTGCTGTAATCATCCTAATATATTATTTTCCAGTGTGATATGCCGTTGAGTTAGAACGGGGCAGTTGAATTTCCTCCATTGTTTATTATTGTGCGTCGTGCTGCTATGCATGACTTTCCAGAATGGGCTGCGTTGCGTGTTGACGTCATTGCACAGTGCACCTCCTACGTCTTACGGAAGCGGACAGTGAAAAATAAATTAAAAAAAAAAAAAGCATAGACGCAAACAGGAAGTGTATCAATTTCTTTTTTTAATTTAAATAAATATAGTGATGTTTTTATCAATATAAATTGTACTGATTATTCATGTTTTTGGAAGTTATTGATTCAGGATTTACGAATGCTTAATAGTCTGCACTTATCATAAAGTTATTAAAATGTATCCTTTGCTGGAGTTTGCTTCCGGACATTTACTTGGTTCTCCATCACAGCCATTTCTCAACCAAATAGAAGATAACACACCGCAGGGGGTTATAATTCAACAAACGGAACGGAGTTTGCCTTATACTGCAACTTCTGGGTGAAGAATGTACTGCAGAGGGAAGTGCTCATTTTGATGGTTCATTTCATTTGGGTTCCTCATGTGATCTCTTCCCCTTCAGTACGGGCCAGTCTACGGCTACATTTAGAAGGGGAAATTGTGGCAGGTTTTTCCATTCAGTGTGAGAGAGGAGGGGAAAGTTGTGGCATTCTTTAAGAAAGTATTTACATTCAAGGGGATTACTGTGAAGGGGAAAACTTATAGTTTAGGTTTGAAATATATTTTATATTATATATTTTGACACCAGTCCTTGATTTTTTTTTTTTCCTCAGTTTTTTTAGCTGGAGTACAGTATATTTGCAAGCTAAAATTACAAACCAACACAATGGTTCACTTTAATACAATCTTCCGTATTGTCTGTTCAGTTTGGCTGTCAACAGTTGGTGGCCAGACAAGATGTCTGGCAATAAAAGTGCCTCGCGCCCCTTCCTGGAACTTGAATGTGATGGGTTCATATTTCAGTAGTTTTTGCTCCAAGGATGATGGTTAAAACTAACATCTTTACGAGAGCGTTTTGTTAACAGATGTGTTAGTCTTAATAGTCTTTAAAATGGCTGCCCTGCTGGCTTTAGTTATAGGTTATCACTTGCCATCCTTGTGGTGTGGTGCATATTTTTGACAGTGATAATAAATTTGATGACAATTATTCCTCTCTTCATAAAAAGTAAATTATTTTTCAAGCTTGAGCTGTTGCCACCATAAACTGGCAAAAAGGCAGTGTATTACGTTGTTCTTACTGTCATACAAGGTAAACACTGTTCATAAAAGTAAAATCACTCAAATTCTTTAAAGCAGGCATGTCAAACTCAGTTTGGCTCTGGGGCCGGATCCAGACTTTCTGTTCTCAGGTGGGCCGGATCAGTAAAAGAATGTCAACTCCAAATATTTAGCTTTGTTTTTCAGTACTATGCTTTATCATTCAGCCTACATTTGTAGCCTACCCTACATATTATAATCATGGATGACAAGGGATCTTTTCTAAGCACAACACATTTATTCACAAACAATGGAAAAAAAATGATTTTCATGTTTGGCATTGAATGTGTTAACAACTGGTTTATTTTAACAGTTGAGTGAATGCAGTTTTACACCTGAACCAACTCACCACACTAAACAAACTCAAGTGGGAGCTATGAAAAAAATATTTTTGCCTTAATTGTCATACTGCTTTGAAATAAATAAAAAAGAAATACAAAATAAAAGTTTTAGCAGTGCATGGGCAGTAAGATACTACATCAGATCAAACTACTAGGCTGGGCCTACTGAAGCTGAGAATATACTGCACAATATTAATTGTCTTTAATATGAAACCAGATTCATCTTATTTTCAATGATCTGTATTCATGAGTGCAAACAAATGTCGTGTCATCACACTTTTTTCTCTCTCTCACTGCACTCCTGCAGTCTACGTGCTGCTGCTGGTTCCTGAAACTTGGCATCTTTTTGCCTTTACAAGTGCGTCGATATCAGGTGTCAAATCCTGAGTAGCAGCACATTTAACAATGTCATTCAAGTGTTTATTTGTTAACCTTGAGCGCTGCTTTGTTTTATTATTGTTCATCACGGAGAACACCTGTTCACAAAGATAAGTAGTCCCAAACATGGAGAGAACCTTTGCAGCCATGGCTGTTAATTTGGGGTAACCTAGCACAAGATACTGATAAAACGTATCCAATCCCACGGACCCAAATTTATCCTTCATAGCGGAATCGCACTGCAAGTCAATAAGCTCGAGCTGAATGTCAGCTGGCACATCAGAAGGCTTCACTGTAAATGGCGAGCGAAAAAAGCCAAATTTGTTCTCAAGTTCACTGAAAACCTGAAACCTCTGCTCAAACTCTCGCAGCAAATCTGTTATTTTGTCTTTATATTTATCCAAATCGTTATCGGGACGGTCCGGTGCCTTCGGACGCACAGCTGTGAGACAAGAGAAGTGCGTGGTGTCACCGCTGGATAGCTGCGTCTCCCACAGTGACAGTTTCATCTTGAACGCACTTATGCTGTCGTAATATTGAGTTACAACTCTGTTACGGCCCTGCAATGTAGTGTTAAGTGTATTCAAGTGTTGTGTAATATCAACCATGAAGGCAAGATCCTGCACCCATTCCTTGCATTTAAGTTCCTTTACTGGGCGTCCCTTCTTCTCCGTGAACTGTCCAATTTCGCCTCGTAGCTCAAAGAAGCGCTTGAGTACTGCACCTCTGCTTAACCAGCGCACATCAGTGTGGTATGGTAGGCCAGCATGAATGTCATTATCACTGAGAAATGAGTCAAACTGGCGGTGATTTAGACCACGAGCTCTGATGAAATTGACAGTTTTCACAACCACGCTCATAACATGGTCCATTTGGAGTGTTTTGCAACATAACGCCTCCTGGTGCAAAATGCAGTGAAATGCCCAAAACTCTTGTCCTCCATTTGCGGTCTGTACTTTGTCACGGATTTTTGTGGCAACGCCTGCCTTTCTCCCCACCATTGATGGCGCACCGTCGGTCGCCAGGCTCACGGCACGGGACTATGGCGTTATATTTGTGCCACAATTACGCACGCGCGGAAAAAAAAATTGAGCGGAGAAAATCAAACTGAGCGAGCGAAAACAGATTTTGAGAGCAAGAAAAAAACTATTGAGCGCGTAATGATAAGAGTTTGACCGCGCGCCGATGAAGTTTGAACACAGAAAAAGAAATTGCTCGCTCAAAATTCCTTTTTGCTCGCTCGCAATAGCATTCTCGCGCTCAACATCTCGCTCTCGCTCGCGATACTCCTCCCTCCCTCGCTCAACATCGCGTTTGCTCAACATCGAGCTCTCGCTCGCTCGAGTCGTCCTCTGCGCTCGCTCAGTTCTGTTCACGCGTTACGTTTGTGCCACAAAACCAGCCAATCAGAGCTTGTAAAAGCACATTGATTGACAGCTTTGTATCCAATGAGATTGCTTGTTGTGTTCACCCGGAACGAGCAAACGAGAGTGCGTCACATCGACGTAGGCGGGAGGGGTGGGCTTATATTATTAAAGTACAAAAACTAACAAGGTATTTCTGTCAAATGATACAATACAGTAATAATAATAATATTAAAAGTAATTCTCAAGCCCAAGTCCGTGTTGACGCACACTCGTTTGCCCTTTTCGGGTGAACACAGGGCAAACGAGAGTGCGTCAACGGATAGCGTACAAGCAATCTCATTGGATACTAAGCTGTGTCAATCAAAGTGCTTTTACAAGCTCTGATTGGCTGGTTTTGTGGCACAAACGTAACGCGTGAACAGAACTGAGCGAGCGCAGAGGACGACTCGAGCGAGCGAGAGCTCGATGTTGAGCAAACGCGATGTTGAGCGAGGGAGAGAGGAGTATCGCGAGCGAGAGCGAGACGTTGAGCGAGAGAGGGCTATCCCGAGCGAGCAAAGAGGAATTTTGAGCGAGCAATTTCTTTTTCTGTGTTCAAACTCCATCGGCGCGCGCTCAAACTCTTATCATTACGCGCTCAATAGTTTTTTTCTTGCTCTCAAAATCTGTTTTCGCTCGCTCAGTTTGATTTTCTCCGCTCAATTTTTTTTTCCGCGCGTGCGTAATTGTGGCACAAATATAACGCCATACGGGACCAGTCCACTCCCACTTTGTCCAGCGCTCCAACGAGAGCACTGAAAATGTCATCTGCTGTTGTGGTGTCATTCATGGGCACCAATTCAAGCAGCTCCTCTGTGATGGTCAAAGTTTCATCAACACCTCTAATGAATATTGCCAGTTGAGCAATATCTGTGACATCGGTGCTCTCATCTATTGCAATTGAAAATGCGAAAAATGATTTGATTTTTTCTTTCAATTGGCTGCTCAAGTCACTTGAGAGTTCTGTCACCCGATCTGCGACAGTGTTCCTCGTTAGACTAATATTGGCAAAGGCAGGTCTCTTTTCAGGGCACACGACTTCTGCAGCCTTCAGCATGCATGTTTTTACAAACTCACCATCAGAAAATGGCTTGGATGCCTGCACCAGCTCGTTGGCAATAATGTAGCTGGCTCTTACAGCCCCATCAGCAATATCGCGGCTCCGTGTAAAAGCAGACTGCTGTTTCTTCAGACCAGCGACCAATTTGTTTATCTCGTCTTTCCTTATTTGTCCTTTCAAGTGGTCATACTTGTCTTTATGATGAGTCTCGTAGTGGCGCCGAATATTAAACTCTTTGAACACTGCAACTTGCTGATTACATACCAAGCACACTGGTTTTGCATTCACTTCTGTGAATAAATAATTCTCAGTCCATTTTTCTTGAAAAACCCTGCACTCCGTGTCCACTTTTCTTTTTTTTGACAGTGCCATTTTGGGAAGGGTGTGTTGACCGATAACTTATTTAGTAGTGGTGAATGGTGAAGCAAGATTGCCGGTTCATTTTTAGTTGGACACATCACGTTGTGAATGTTTATTTCCTGGTACTAACTCGTGTCAGTGCCGCATGCTGGACGTGAGCTCTTTTACACATTTACTGCCCCCTAGCGGCCAGAGGGAGCATTTGGTTTGTATTTATTTTAAAAAATCATAACTTTTGATCGAAATGAGCTAGAGACTCGCTTCTTTTTTTGACATACTCAGAAATTTATGCCGGGCCGGATTAAATCATCCAACGGGCCGGGTCCGGCCCGCGGGCCGTATGTTTGACATGCTTGCTTTAAAGGGTTTAAAAAAAGTTGGTTAATTTACTTAAAATCTCAATTTCATAAATAACTTGAAAGTTCCACCGTATGTGCTTTATGTCAGATATAAAATTGCAAATATTTATGTAGATATTTGTTGTTTTCAGGGTCATGCTGCTTTAGGCTTCTACTTGTTCTCTTCTTCATCTCCTTTGTTGCATACTACGTTTCCTATGCCATACTACGAAGGTAAAGGCACACACATATGCACACACACACAAACACACTGTCAAGCAAGATTGGAGAGCCTGAGGGACGAGGACCCAATGGAAGGATGCACACACATGCACACGCACGCACACACACACACACACACACACACACACACACACACACACCCTCAAAATTATTCAAACCCTGGAATATTTTTGTTTTTTCATTTTTGTGACGCAACCTTTTCATTTATGCAAGTTTCTTCATGAGTTATATGTGACAAGTAAAAGAATCAAAACAACAAACAATTGAAAAAAAAAACGCAAAATCTAACAAGTATGTTATTGATGGAAAACCAAAAAATGCTATATTAAAAAATATTCATACCCTAGTCCAATGTCTTAATTAATGATCAAATACCATAGTTTTTGTTTTTAAAACTACCCCCAGACCATTGCTGTATGTGTCTACCAGCATTCTGCATTCCTCCTGTAGAATATTGGCCCATTGTTCACAGGCAAAGGCCTCAAAATGGGTCAAGTTAGTGGGTTTCAAAGCCATCTTCCTCATCTTCAAGTTTCACTTCAATTTTTGATAGGATTCTGGTCAGGACTCTGACTTGACCATTTTAAGGCATTCACATCATTGTCCTTGTCCATTTCTTCCCTACTTTATCAGTTTGTTTTGGATAATTGTCCTTCTGGGCCATCCAGTTGTGGTTGAGCTGGAGTTTCTCAGTAGACTCCTTCAGATTTTCATGAAGGATTCCGATGTAATTCAAATTCATTTTAAAGGAACCTAGAAAAACTTCACGCGTCAAACTAGTTCTTAGCGTGTTTGTTTTTATTGAAAGATCGCTCATATTGTATCACAACATAGTGAAACAACTGATTTAATTCAGACAGAGTGGAAAAGTACACCAGGCCTCAGGCCAGTCCTGTCACAGGTCAGAGCAGAAATGGCAACGTTTCACCTTCCACATTCAGTTCTTATACACCTATGGGGGATGTAGTCTCACTGGGAAATGCAGGTGTGTGTGTGTGTGTGTGTGTGTGTGTGTGCGTGTGCGTGCATGCATATGTGTATGTGTGTCCGTGCGTGGGTTAGGGTTATGGTGCCTCAATTTCACCTGGTGCCTTTAAAAGTCCTTTTTGTTGAAGGCGGAGGAAGTCAGACTGCCATCAACCTTGATTGACAAGCTTGTTCTGAGACCAGTAGTTGGTATCCAATTCACAGTCAAGTGCAAAGCTCGGCGTGGCGCATTGAGACAATCTGGCGGGTGCTTGAGGGTGTGATCGGTTTAAATACTGAACAGGTGATGAGCTGCAGCTGTGGTGATTTGGCTGATTGGCAGAGGAGGCAAGCAGGTGTGGTGAGGTCAAAAATGAGTTGGCTGAGCTGGAAAACTGTGACAGTAGCTATATTTTTGTTTATATTGAAGCCATCCATCATATATGTTGGCCGAGCTTCACAAAATTTCACCCATTTGTGGCCCTATGTCTGATAATAGAGCACGTCGAATTTGAAGTCGATCGGTTCAGCCATTTAAGAGCTATTAAGAGGAGTTTGGTACCTGAAAACATCCAAAAGCGGTCCAAAAAGGCACATTAAAAAAATCATAACTCTGGTTCTGTACATCCTTGCATATGGGGCTCTATAACTTTTTTATAGGTCTTGAGGTCCTACATATGCCGAAAAAAATTCATTGACGTCATTGCAGTGCATCTCCTCCGTCTTATGGAAGCAGACAGCGAAAAATAAATTTAAAAAAATCATAGACGCAAACAGGAAGTGTATGAATTTCTTTTTTAATTTAAATAAATATAGTGATGTTTTTATCAATATAAATTGTACTGATTATTCATGTTTTTGGAAGTTATTGATTCAGGATGTACTAATGCTTAATAGTCTGCACTTATCATAAAATTATTCAAATGTATCTTTTGGTGGCGTTTGCTTGCGGACATTTACTTGGTTCTCCACCACAGCCATTTCTCAACCAAAAGGAAGATAACACACCGCAGGGGGTTGTAATTCAACAAACGGAACGGAGATTGCCTTATACTGCAACTTCTGGGTGAAGAATGTACTGCAGAGGGAGGTGCTCATTTTGACCGTTCACTTCATTTGGTTCCTCATGTGATCTCTTCCCCTTCAGTATGGGCCAGTCTACAGCCACATTTAGAAGGGGAAATTGTGGCAGGTATTCCATTCACTGTGTGAGGGGAGGTGAAAGTTGTGGCATTTTTTGAGAAAGTGTTTACATTCAAGGGGATTACTGTGAAGGGGAAAACTGAGAATTTTTCAACTCTAGGTCGCACTAAAAATCCATTTTTAAGGTTTTATCTATGAAAACACCAACATATCAAATAATAACAATAATAATAATACAGAGAAAAACAAGAGGGCTCTCGCCAGCGGTAGCGACTTGGGCCCTAATAATAATAATTCGAAGAAAACCAAGAGATACTAACCGTTTAAGAGGTATTAAGAGGAGTTTGGTACCTACATACTGTATGCCTAAAAAAAATTCATAACTCAAAGTGAAACGGGCCCTGACCCAGTAGAATTTTTCGACTCTAGGTGGCGCTAAAAATAAATTTTTAAGGTTTTATGTATAAAAACACCAATATCAAATTTAGGCCCGACGAGTGTGCAAATTTTGGTAACTTTTGTGCATGTTTAGGCCCTGAAAAATGTGATTTATTCGGGAGAATAATAATAATAATAATGATAATAATAATAATAATAATAATAATAATCCAGAGAAAAACAAGAACACTCTTGCAGCGGTAGCTGCTCAGGCCCTAATCCGGAGAAAAACAAGAGGGCTCTCGCACCAGTATCTGCTTGGGCCCCAATAATAATCTAGAGAAAAATAAGAGGGTCCTCGCAGCGGACGCTGCTTGGGCCCTAATGATCTGGTGAAAAACAAGAGGGTCCTCGCCGCGAACACTGCTCGGGCCTGAATAATAATCTAGAGAAAAACAAGAAGGCTCTCGCAGCATTAGCTGCTCGTACCCTCATAATAATAATAATAAAAATAATAATAATAATACAGTGGGCCCCCGGGTTACGAACTTAATCCGTTCAGCGGCTACGCTCGTAAATCGAACTGCTCGTATGACGGGCAATCCAAACCTATGTTAATCCGTGAATGCGTGCAACGCGTGCAAAAACCTTAGGTAAAAACTAGCGACTTTATACACATATTAAAAATGAGTAACATAATTAACTGTACAGTTAAATTATATAACATATACAAAGGAAAAATGTCATTTACCTTTAGAGCGACGTGACTTGAGCTGGGTGGAGGCGGAGGGGAGCAGAGACCAACCCGCATAGTTAACACAGTTACGTTGATATGCTATTGCTCTTACAATGTCACAGTCACTGTTTCAGTCACGGTGTCAGTCACGGAGATGCTAAAACATAAATCCTCTTACTTCTTCCTTTACCGCTACTAGCAATTTTAGAAGCTATGTCTAACAGATAAAGTTTATAAAGTCTTCACAACATTCCTTCCTTCTGTTTTTCACTCATTTTCTCTCCTTCCTTCCTTCCCGACCAGCTGTGCCATCAAGCTAGATAAAGGCGTTCGGCCAATAGCATATCGGCATTTCTGTGATTGACGTGACGCCGGCCAATAGCATCTCCGTGAGTGAGACCGGGTGACCTTAATCGACCAATAGCATATGGCATCTCCGTGACTGACTCCGTGACTGAGACAGTGACTGTGACGTTGTAAGAGCAATAGCGTTCACGTTACTGTCACAAGCGTCAACTGCTGATTTTGTTGACGCAGCTAAGTGAAAATATATTTGCATACACAATGGCCGGCATTTCGGATTGTTCGCAAGACGAAAGGTTTGCTCGTAAGTGGGGGACAAAAATCTCCGTGGTCCACGCTCGTAAATCGAATTGTTCGTAAAACAGGGTGTTCATAAACCGAGGGCCGACTGTACTAATAATGATAATCCGAAAATAATAAACCGAAGAAAAACAATAGGGCTCTCGCATCGGTAGCTGCTTGGGCCCTAATAAATGAAAACACCACACACATACTAAAGAACATTTTACACAATTTATCAAAACTACGAGTCGCTGTTGTAGCGAACACTTTCAATTCCAGCGAGTGCTTTGTGACAAGGAGCCATTTTAAAGTACATAATGAAAAGGACCATCTGTACTAAAGCAATCTGTGTCAGTGGCTGCGGGTTCTTTTCAGGAGCTTCTATCGTGGAGAGGACGCTCGGCGAGACTGGCACTGGCAGAGGGAGAGATTTCCGTGTGTTCCCCAATGAAATGAAGTGCATGTCGCGGACTCTGCTACGGCTATCTGATGTCATAAGTCTGCTTCAGTGTATTCTTGCTGCGTGATTTGGGTTTTCATCTTCCAAAACCAGTTAGCTTCAACAACGACAAGTAGAAGGGGGGAGGAATCGCTTTGCCAACTCATTTGCCGATGCCTGCTATCGGCTGGCTATACAAAAGAATACACGGACTGAGCACTAAATGTAGCCGATTTTTGATCCAGATGGCCAGGAAGTAAATCTCCTTCAGTGTTCTGTCCCTGTGTTGTTATGTTCTTTTTTTTTTTTTTTTTTTTTTTTTTTTTTTTTTTTGTTAATGCGCTGCATCACAAACTCGCTATAGCTCATGGGGCGTTCCGGTCAGGGACACGCCTTTTTTCGTCGTTGAACTTTCAAGTGTATTGTTATGATATAAGAGGCTTTACTTTAATTCAATGTCCGGGCATATCTGTTTATAAAAATCTTCTTGCTCAGAAAAAGAAAGAGCTCAATTAACTACTCATAACAATGTGCGGGTTCAGGACGGACAGAGGCGACCCATTGGCCCTTTGGCAATCTTTTCAGAGCGATTTCACCTGCGTTGAGCAACAGCACAATGAAGCTATATGCTAATGCTAATACAAGTGTTCTACTTAATGTCAGTGAAGCAATGATCAAGCTATTTGGCGCAAGCATGGCAAATGGTCACTTCAGCTTGTAAGTCGCAGTGCTCATCTTTGCAATGCTTGTAAAACAAGATTTTTTGCATATTATTTTCTTTTTTAAGGCTGAGGAAGCCTGCGAAGGACTGCATGAGTTGTTATCGAGCACTCAGTGCTGAGTGGCGGCTGATAGCAGCTTGGGATGAAGTGCAGGATAACCGGTTTTTGTATTTTGTAAATTGGTGCTGGTTTTTGCATTGCCTGAAAAATTACGTTTTTTTGCGTATTGTTTGTTGTTAGGTACAAGGCATTAACATGAGTGGAGGCTGACAGCAACTTGGGATGATGCGCTTTGATATCCGTTTTTTTTCTATTTTGTAAATTGAAGTGCTGGGATTAGCATTGCTTGAAAAAGTATTTTTTTTGGCGTATTTTAACGTTTGTTGTTAGGTACAAGGAAGGCTGCGGATGAGGGCAATCAGGTATCGAGCACAAGGTGAATTGTGGCTGGCAGCAGCTTGGGATGACATACTTGTTTGCTGTCTTTTTTCTATTTTACTTTCAATAAAAGAAGTCATCAGACCCAACCACGACTGAGTGAATCCTTTAACACACGCAAATATAGTATTCCCAACAGCAGACTAATGGGTTTGGTCCTATTAATTTTTTTTCGAGTCGTAAACCAAACCTTAACCCTAACCCTATCACAAAAGCTTGCCTAACCTAAGCCTTACCCTAACCTCAACCAAAATCAAACTACCGTATTTTCCGCACTATAAGGCGCACCAGATTATAAAGCGCACCCTCAATTAATGACATATTTTAAACTTTTTGAATCACAATACAGTAATACTCAAAGTAATAACAATAATAACTCAAATAATACCTCTAAACTATCAATAACATAATAACTCAATGTCAATATGACCAACCTTGTTGAACTGTAAACACACAAAAGAAACAGGTAAAGCCTACTTTATCAGTTCATTCCCCATGTACGAATCCCAATCTCAATATTGATCCTTATTAAAGGGCACACCTGATTATAAGGCGCACCATCAGCTTTTTAAAAAAAAAGTTAAGGCTTTTAGGTGCACCTTATAGTGCGTAAAATACGGTAATCACTTTCAAACTAATACTCCAAATCTAGGTCTTGACCCACAAGAAGCGGATTTTGTTTTCACTATGTCGCAAAAACCAAGGTCACAAAAGGTCCATAAAGGTAATGAACAGAATACTGTAAGTTACAAAGGGCAGCCTTGGCGAAGTCCAAACTCCACTGGGAATGGATTCGACTTACTGCAGGCAATGCTGACCAAATTCTGACATCCGTAGTACAGGAACCGAACAGCCCATATCAAGGCATTCGGTACTCTGTATTCCCGAAGCACCTTCAACTGAACTCCCCGAAGGACACGGTTGAACGCCTTCTCCAAGTCCACAAAACACATGTAGATGGATGGGTGAACTCCTTTGCATCCTTGAGGAGCCTTCCGAGGGTGTAAAGATAGTGCACTGTTCCACGGCCGGGATGAAAACCACACTGCTCCTCTTGAATCTGAGGTTCGACTTCCTGAAGGTCCCTCCTCTCCAGCACCCCTGAATGGACCTTACCAGGACAGCTGAGGAGTGTGATTTTTTTCTGTAATTGGAACATAACCTTCTGCTTAAAAAGGGGGACCACTACCCCAGTCTGCCAATCCAGACGTGCTGTCCCACAATGTCCATGTGATGTTGCAGAGGCATGTCAGCTCGAACAGCCCTACAACATCAAGAGCCTTTAGAAACTCCGGGCAGATCTCATCCATGCCCTTGCCACCAAGGTGTTTTTTGACTGCCTCGGTGACTTCAGCCCCAGAGATGGGGGAGTTCAGCTCGGAGCTTCCAGACCCTCCTTCCTCAGAGCAAGACATGATGGTGGAAATGAGGTCTTCCAAGTATTCTGCCCACTGGTTCACAACGTCCCGTTGCTCACGTGAGCATTGAAGTCCCCCAGCAGAACAAGGGAATCCCCGAAGAGAGTGCTCTCCAGCACAGCCTCCAAGGACTCCTAAAAGGGTGGTACTCTGAACTGTTGTTTGGTGTGCAAGCACAAACCACAGTCCCCCACCCAAATGCAGAGGGAGGTTACCTTCTCATCTACTGGGGTAAACCCCAATGTACAGGCACTGAGCTGAGGGGCAATAATTCTGCCTACATCTTCTCTGCGCCCCTCACCGCAGGCAACTGCACAGTGGAAGAGAGTCCAACTCCTCTCGAGAGGACTGGCACCAGATACCAAGCTATGTGTGGAGGTTTGTCCAACTAGATCTAGTTGAAACTTCTCTGCCTCGCTCATGAGCTTGGGCTCCCTCCCTGCCAGAGAGGTGATATTCCATGTCCCAAGTGCCAGCGTCTGCAGCCCGGGATCGGCGCGTCTAGATCTCCGCCTCTGGCTGCCGCCCCGCTCACACTGCACCCGATCCCAATGGCCCCTCCCACTGGTGGTGAGCCCATGGGAAAGAGGGACCGACATTACCACTTCGGGCTGAGTCCCATGGGTTGTGACTTGGCTACCAGGTGCTCTCTAGTGAGCCTCACCTCCAGGCCTGGCTCCAGTGGGGGGCCCCGGTGACCCGCATACAGGCAAAGGAAACTCAACTCCATTTGTTTTATTTGTCATTAAAAGTCGATGATCTGTCCTTAGCCTGGTCCCTCAACTAGGACCTGTTTGCCGTCCGTTTGCCGTCCGTGACCCCCCGAAACAACTTAGCTCCTAGGATTATTGGGACGCGCAAACCCTTCCACCACGATAAGGTGACGGCCCACAGAGGCCATCTAGTTTTCCTTGCTGCATATTTGAATAGTTCTTGGGCCAATCTATGGCGTCCAATGCATTTAGGCCACTTTTTGTACATTACTTTTTTTTTTAAGTTTTTTTTATACCCACAATGCAACAGGTACTAGGAAAAAAAGTGCCCAGGGTAGAGTAGAGAGTAGAGTATAGCCGAGTGTATTTCTCTGTTGAACCTGTGATTTTTTTTTAAAAAAATTTTTGAGTAGGGAGGATATCCTCGGTGAAGATGGGTCTTTAGACCATTGTACAAGTCCACTTTTGCAGTTTTTTAAGGCCTCTCGACCCAGTCCTTGCCTTTTTTTATGAATTCAGGAACAGTGTTCAGTTTCATGCCAGTGGTTTTGATTGTCTGTGTGTCTTTCTTTTTACAGCTATGCCAGTGCCAGCAAGTCTGTCAACTGTAGCAAATATCTGTGTAGCGGTTGGATGACGCAGAAGATGTGGGAGAGTCTCAATCTTAAGTGCGTCACTGTATTTCAGCTTTGTTTTTACGGGAAGATTGTCTGGAACTTATTATCATGGGGGTCAACGATTTCATTCGACTATAAAGCTGCCTGTTTGCTCGGGTTTCTTATATAAAGTAATTCCATCCATCATATTTACTTTTGATTTTAAGGTTAATAAACTTTGATTAAAGTCAATTTTCCTGAGGCCAACAATGGCCCATGTTATCAACTGCCGAAATTCATGAAGCCCACCAGCCACCCACTACAATGTAGTGACTACATCATGTATTTCTGGCACTAATGCATTATCAATTTACTCAGCTGTACAACCATTATCCACTTCATTATGTACACCTGCATTGGTCAGAGCCAGTACAAGAGCTAAGATATAGAAATAAAGACCACTGGTCAAAAGTGCATAAACTTCTGCCATGGTGGAACCATTAACAAAGTTAATGCCTTTTTTGTTATTACTTTTTAATTTGCAAATGATTTGCCATACAGCCAAGGCTTGACACTCATACCGAAATAGGAGCACGGTTCGTTGTTAACAAACTCGATTCACAACTCATCTCGTAATAAGCAACGGTCTGGCAAAGAGAGAACATTTCATCCAAAAAAGAGGCTTAAAACCCTTCAATGGCATTTTCTTTTAAGATTTTCTTTACAATTCCTGTTTTCAGAACAATCAAACTATGCTGCCTTAGGAATGTGCCTCAGCTAGCTTAATACCAATATACTGTATAATGGAAAATACCTTTGACGTACTAACAGTTTCAACATTCGTGATTTGCAAAATTTCATCTTCCAACTTTTTGAACACTTTGTGGGACAGCACATGTACATGGATAATGTATCAATACAAAAAAGCATATCTTCTTTTTTTTCACCTACAAAAAGTAAAAAAAAAAATACAGATATTTAGACCCACCATTTGTTCTTAACTTAAGTCACTTATGTGTCTATCTTGCACATAATTATGCAGTGATTGTCATGTTCAGAGTGATGACACACCCATTAGGCATAACCTGAAAATATGTGCACAACTATTGTAAAGGTGTGATTGGATGATGGTTAAATTATGGATCATTGCGTTTTCATTAGATGCGTGAATTACATAGAGGTCCATTGTAAAACATCTTAATGTTTAAATGCAGAGGTCCGACAGTCGTCAATGCCCTGCCCCCTTTCGTCATTGTGGGTCTGCCATTTTTTTCATTTGCATTTCCTGGCCAAGAGCCAATCAGAGAGCGCTTGTCCATTTGCTGCGCACTCATTGGTTACTTGAGTCTCCCCCTTGCTGTGGAAACACAATCCAGAATGCTGAGGTATCAGCAAGGAATCTCTTCATGTCAACATTATTATTAAAAAAAAACAAGAAACAAAAAAATGAAAAACTTAATTCTTAACATTATGTTTTACCGTTGGTCTGCACAATAATCACACTGAGCAAGATTGTGTGCGGTATGCATTTTGGTTCATGAAATCATGACTCAGAAAGTCAGCAAAACAACGAATGAAAAACACACTTCTGACATTTTTTATCCGTAGTTTTTTGTTTTGTTTTGTTTTTTTTACTATTCCCATTATTCATTACTTCATTCATTAACGGGTGTCCGTCAACGACAGACTGGCGCACAAGCCCATGTGTGCTGACTGACTGCCCAACTCTGTTTCAATCTGAAATTGTCAGTTCAATCCGCATCGTAGTATAGTAGGGATACATACTGTATATAGCCATTGGGGAGTCAGGGAGTGTATATCGGGAAGACACAGCGCGTGCATATAGATAAGAAAAAGCATGCAGCTTTGGTGTTCAATGTCATTATACTAAACAGATGTAGCTCTTGAAGTCACTGCTGAGTATTTATCCCTGATCTCTTTCCAAATATTGGTGGGTTTTTTTTATCTGTTGTCTCGCACAAACGTTCGAGACCAGAGTTTATTTTTTTGACCCCCAGTTCTTAATTCAACACTTTGGCTCTTTGACCTTTTAAAACCCGAAATTATACAAGAAAAACTTTGTGTGCATGAAGTCTGCTGGTTTTAGGTGCTTGAATTTCACATCAGCCTTTATAGTCGCTGGGTGGCCTTCATGTAATTACATCTCTGGAGGTCTATCTCCATGTCCTATGGAGAGCAAGTTGGCATATGAAGTTAGTAAATGTACGGGAGCCTCAATGTCAAGATGGTAGGCTATAAACAGCTGTAGTTCAATATCAGTAAAATCATAAAAATGTTTCATGCAAATTATTAAGTGGTGCATTTGTCTCACTCCAGAAGCTTAGTGAACATTGTTTTCTTCTCTCAGCTGAAGCACGCCAACAGAGCATCTTAATGAGAGACATAGCAGTTCAAATTGCCTGTTGTGTTTTTTGGAAAGTT